>NW_025051800.1:0-12086 GCF_019279795.1 Protopterus annectens | reverse complement strand
TAATTTTTAATATATATATATATATATATATATGCTTATATACATACATACATATATTGACACATAAGTTACACGATCCATATGATAGATAGGTATATCAACATGATTGTTTACAAAACTGTATACACACACTCAACATACTGCTAAACATACATAACTGTGAAATTCCTACTTTGTACATTTGCACTACAACCTACATTCAACCTACACTGATATTTGCACATAGATGCCCTCACATACATATGTATTTACAGCCTTCACTGATAGTTGCTGTATGTCCCCTGCCCTATGCGCATCTTCATGTACATATGGATACAGACTAATGACACATATGGAGGGTTCACAGTATGTAGACTTTTAAAGTATTACTTTACATTACCTGTGTTTGTCACAGCTGCTTGTGTTGCCATCTGGTTTGGTGTCCTGCTGCTCCAGTTGCCAGTTGTCAGCTTTGGAGTGGTTGTTGCTGACTGGTTTTGTTTTTGTATGTTTTCTCTCTCTCTCTCTCTCTCTCTCTCTCTGTCTCTCCCTACCTCCACAGGGTGCAATGAAAGTATTGCATGTGTGGACTGGGAGTACAGCATGATTTTGTAGGTATCTGCATATGTCCATGTGATGGCCTCTGCACCAATTGTTAGCCAGCATTTGCTAATTGCATGCAGCCAGTTGTGTACTGATTGCAGTTCTCACTGTGATTCCAGGACAGTGCTATAAAAAGGTATGTGAGATAGGCATAGCCTTTTCAGAGTTTAAGGGTAGGGACCATGCTGGTATGCTGTGGACACTGTTCTGTGAGTGTAAGTTAGTACCTCTCATATTTCTGGCTGTGTTGTAGATTAACATTTCTCCATTCATTTCTCCAGTTTCGTACTAAGTGTGCATGTACACTGACACCTAAGACTACTACTACTGTTAATGTGGGTATGTGTGCTTTCCTGTGGGACATGTGGTGTAACTGGTATATAGCAGTGGCTCTTGCACTTTGTTGCTATGGCTTCAATATTTGCCCTTTACATTCACTACTTGTATGCCTGCTAGGTGTCTTGACTGTAGTGTGTTGCTGTGGCTTTCCTAATTTCCATGTACATTTACACCTTGGAATGATTGCTATGTCTGCTAGGGTGTTACTGCATGCAGTGTGGTCTGGCCATGGTGTGGGCCTTGACATCTATTAGGGTATTTTAGTATGCTGCTGAGCAGGCCCCAGAGACTTTCAGGTGCATCTTTTATCTGCCTCATGGAATGGTACATATCAGTGGGGTACACCCATTAAATTGTCTGGTATTCTGCAGTTGTGTCTGTGGGATAGCATGAGCATATGTATTACTACACTATTTCTGCTGTTCAAGTGGTGCATACTTTCAGTACTTCATAGTTACCATTGCATGTGTTGTAACACCTTTCTGCCTACTGTTTGTACATTTCCCAGGGAGTCTGTGGGGCATCCCTGTAACTCAGTCACTGTTGCTATGTCTAGGCTCTTAACTATTCAAATATGGCAGTGTCAGACCTGTCAAGTGTACAAATATTTGCAGGTTGTCCACATTTTTGCCTCATATTTTGGTCCATATCTCATAAACAGCTTTTTCTGGCAAATCACTCTGGGCTCAAGTCAGACTATAGTGTCAAACATTTCACTTTCAGACTTCATACCCTTCCAAACATCCAACAAAATGCAGAACCTGTTACTCTCTCAACTGTCTAAGTTTGTTGGAGCATTATTTGGAATGTGTCCCTGTTTTTGGGCCTATGCTCCACATTTTTTATTACTTAGTCCGGATGTGTTCCTGTAAGAGGTTGTGGGGTATGGGCAGTGATTATCCTGCTGTGAGTATGTGTGTGGCTTGCAAGGTGCTACAGTGACATTATTACCTACTAGCTACCAACTAGCATGGCTGTTTCTGTTCACACACTACTATTATAGCAATCCACTACATTTGACAGTAAATATACATGACATGCTTTGTGTACTATACATCCTATATTCCCTTTACATTCAATCCTACTATTACATGATATATTTATTGTAGCAGAATGTTTTTATATAACAGTCATGGCTTAGTGGTAAGTCATGCAGACTACTGTTCATAGGTTCATAGGTTCATAGGTTTATACTAGGCTATCTGCCCTAAGCCATTTATAAGCCTAGCCCTGAGTTTTGTGGCTTACGCCACCCCTTATGTTAAAAAATACTGTGCCCATTAGATTGTTGTGCCTCTGTCCAGCAGTGACACAGAGATGATTCCCAGGGTAAACCTATGGTCTCCCATCCACCGGTCAAGATTTCTCTTGAACAGAGCCAGCGAGGTGCTCTGCCTCACATGGACCAGGATTTTATTCCACAGCATAGGGAGTCTCTGGGTGACAAATCTATCCTCCAGCATGTCCTATTTATATCCGTAAGGTTTAAGTCGCTTGCTCTAGTGGATCTGGTAGATTTGGATTTTTTTGAGGTGGAGCATGTCCATTAATTCCGGGTTGGACATGGCCTTGTATGTCAGGCACAGGTCACCTCTGAGCAGACGGTATGTGACTGAATAGAGCTGGAGTTTCTTCAGTCTGGCAGCATATGACAGATTTTGGAATCCCTTTATCCTTTTGGTGAGGAACTGGGGTCTCTCCAATTGCTGCAGGTGTCGGGTGAGATACATCCCGAATGGGGCATTGTACTCGATCATTGGTCTGATAAGTGAAGAGTACAGGGGAACAATGACCTCACTTGATCTGGATGTGAATCCCTTCATGATCAGGTGGGCAATGTAGAAGGTCTTTCTAACCACTTTAGCAATGTGAGTGTCAAAAGAAAGGCCACTGTCTACCTGGGTCCCCAGGTCCCTGATAACCTCTTCTGTGCTTAGTGGATTGCCACCTATATGGTAGCTTGGGGTTACCTTGTTTTTCCCGAAGGGTATGACTATAAATTTTTTGGCATTTAACTTCAGGCCATGGCTCTGGCACCAGCTATCAGTTTCTGTGAGATCCCTCTGAAGGATATCTGTGTCCAATGTACTTTCCACTATGGCGCCCAGTTTGCAGTCATCTGCAAACTTTGTCAGCCATAGTCCTCCCATGTTTGCCTGTACTTCTGAGAAGTAGATGCCAACAACAGGGGCCAAGGACTGATTCTGTGGGACACCACTTGTGACCGGCTTGAGTCTGACATGGCGCCAGCTACTCTAACCCTGTGGGTTCTGTCCTTTAGCCAGTTTGCAACCCATCTTGTGACATATGGGTTTACATTTAAGCTGGTAAGTTTCTCTATAATACCCGAGTGGGGTATTGTGTCGAAAGCCTTTGCAAGGTCAAGGTAGGCTGTATGGACTGCCTTTCCCTCATCAATGGCCTTGGTGACTGTTTCGAAGAAGTCGACCAAATTCAAAAGGCATGATCTGCCCTTGACAAAGACAAACTGGGTCGGGTCTAATGTCTGCAAGTCCCCTATGTCTTTGTTTATGAGTTCCATTATGATCCTCTCCATAGCTTTGCAGACCAGGCTTGTTAAGCTTATGGGGCAGTAAGTACCAGGGTCCGTAGAGGCACCGCCTTTGTGGAGTGGGACCACAGTTGCCGTACGCCACTCCTTGGGCACGTATCCTGTGGTAAGGCTAAGATTAAACAGCTGCCTTATGTGCGGGTTTAGTTCCTCATTGAGTTCGTGTAGCACACAGCCGGGGACACCATCCGGTCCCATTGATACTGTGTTTTTAGCTTTAGAGAGAGCAGCTTCCACCTGCGCATTGGAGATGTCTGGGAGGCTACACTCCGCTGGGATAGTTATCTCGCCTTTTGGTGGGGAGAGGGGGTGAAGTTTGCACTGAACCTGTCTGCCAGTATGTTGGCAATGTCTGTGGGTTCAGTGATTTTTGTATCATTTTGGACTAATTCTGAGCATATCTGGGAGTTTCCACCCAGGTTTCTAACATAGCTGAAGAAGGCCTTTTGATTGTCTTTTGAATCTATGGCAATTTTTCTCTCAAAGTTGGCCTTGGATGATTTTATGAGTGCTCGTATTTTTTTTACTAATAATGATCAAAGGTGTCTTCTTTTTATGGATTTTGCTCTATCATGTAACAGCTTTCTCCTCTTATTGTAAAGTTTGTTTATGGCTGGGGTCCATTAGACTGGATGTTTGCCCTTGGTGGAAAGAGTCTTGGTTTTATTAGGGATTGCCTGATCCATGCAGTCCTGGAGGTGTTCGTAGAAGGCATTTGTAAGGGCTTCCGCAGCTTGGGTTGTGGTTTCCACTGGCTCGGAGGCCTTGAAGGATACCACACCAGTCTTGAGTAGTGTGAAGTTTGCTTTAGAGAAGTTCTTCACTGTGGTCTTTTTTGCTTGGGGTGGGGGCGGGATGTGGATATCCAGTGAGATTAGTTTATGATCTGATCTCACCAATGAGGGATATACTTCCGGTGTGGAGCATTTGTTACCATTGTTTCTGATGATGAGATCTAGTATATTATCTCCTCTTGTGGGAACGGTGACTAGTTGTTCCATGGCATTTGAATTTATGAACTCCAGGAACCTTTGGGCTAGAAAGTTTGGGCTTGAGTAATGTTCCCAGTCTATATTCAGGTAGTTGAAGTCACCCAATATAATGGTGTTTGAGATACATTTATACCTCCAGTGTCTTCAGGAAGGCTGTGTGGGGTTCCTGAGTTTGAGAGGGTGGCCTGTAGCATGCTACAAATTGTAGAGCAGTTTTGCCTATGGTTAATTGCACATTGCACCTGGATGGTTTCCGATGCTTTGCGCGTTGCCACCAACCTGGAGGTGTGGGTATCCTTGATGAATATGGATACACCCCCTCCTTTTGTGTTGTGGTCCGGGTTTTGGGGCCGGACCGCATGATATGAGGTAAAACCTGATAGTGCCGGGGTGCTCTCAGGAGCCTTGAACCAGGTTTCAGTCACAGCACAGACATTGATGTTCTCCATACTGCGAAGGGCCTCGAGTGCATGCAGTTTGAGATTTAGACTTCTGGCATTGAGCAGCATTACCCTTAGTTTCTTCCCATTTTTGTTTTCTAGGGTGGTAGGTTTAGAATTTGTGCCTTGCCTAAAAAAGACACTATGGGGGTGGCAAGAGCCTTAGCCAATATCCAGAATCCCAGGGGTGACAGGTGCAAGCCGTCCCTTGCGAAGCAGTGTGGCTTGTCAAGCATGTCATCCCAGGCAGACAGACACTGGATCCCCTTTGAATGACATCAGAAATTAAGCCAATTGTTAAAGCTGATCATCTTGTCTCTATGTTGTGGCATCATTCTTGGTGAAGGAAGGATGCTGCTCAGGGTCAGGGTCATACCTGCCTGGGCTACATAATCAGAGAGCTCCTCTATGTCTCTTTTCATGTAGTCCAGGGAGGTACATCTCAGGTCGTTCACACCAGCATGGACAATGACTGTGTCATATTTGTACTCTGCTGTGGAGCACCCGAGTGCTTGTGTTATGTGGCGGATTCTAGCACCCAATAGGCAGCTTACTGTGACCCTCTCCTTGTTCAGCCTGGTGAGTGGGACGTCAGTATGTCTGACTATGGAGTCACCTATGACAAGTATGTTTGGTGTTGTATTTGGCCTTAAGGACTGTGACTGCTTTGCACACTGATTTTGTGTTTTATGTGCTGCCTGTGGTGTGTCATGAGGTGGCGGTTGCTTGGGTGTCTGCTTTGGAGGCCTCTGCTGTTTAGGTAAATTTTTGCTCAGAGCCTCCGAGTATGACTTTGTGTGCTTATGTGTTTGATTCATTGTTGTGATAGCTTTATGTGAGGCTGGTTTTGTGGTGTGTGTAGTTGCCTTCTCTTCCTGTCTGGTCTTGCCAGTCCTGAGTTGAGAGAGCTCAGCCTCCAGTTTGGCTAAATAGCTGCATCTCTCACAAGTATTTGTGTTATGTGAGAGGAGGAGAGGGTTGTCTGTGTACATGAGGCAATTGTAACATTGCCTCAATATTCCCAAATTCACCAACTGGACAGGAGAGGATGCCAGCATCTGGCCCTTCGACATGCTAGAGAAATTAAGAAGTTAGGGGTGTAACTGAATAAGAGGACTTAGTAAGGAAGTGGGTCCTCCTGGGGGGGGGGGTTCGCTAGTGAGGGACTTTGTATAATACAGAAGTGCTAAGCCTGAAAAGAAGATGCTTTTAAGACAAGTGCTGAGCTTTTTTTTTTTTTTTTTTTTGGAGAAAAAAAAAAAAAGCTTTTTAGGAACAAGTGCTGCGCTTTTTAGTTAAGGGATATATTGTTTAGATTACTAGTAGAGCAGTTCTAAGGGAAAAAATGAAGAACAGACTTTATGGAGCCAGAAAATGTTTAACCTTGTTAAACCAGCGCTACCCAATGCTGCTCTAGTGCAACTCCGCGCTAAAGCGTGCTTGATAGCAGGGGCTGGAAAGAGCCAGGAATTGACCCAATATGGCCAATAAAACTACAGTTTCAAGTCAGTAACCACTCCCACGGGGAGCAGGGAAGCTGCTCAATGTTTTTCACTGCCACTGATCAACAGAGAGACTTTCCTTTAGCCCAAGCAAAAATGGCCTCACAGAAACTTACAAACAGTTCAAGAACAGCAAGCCTGTAACTGAACTTTTTTAAATCTCAGAAAAGTGGGGAAAAAAGCAAGATTTTTTTTTTGTTTTTGTTTTTTCAGAGATAGCAGAGGTTCACAAGTAATATCAAGTTATAACAGTGCAGTAAATGACCCCACACAAGAGTGCTAGGTCAAAGACAGAAAATATGCAAGTTTTGAGAAAAAACGATTTTAAAATTAAGTGCAAACAGGAAATTCAGTAAACAGCTTTTGGTTGTGCTCTAAATACAGCTACTAATGCAGAAATCAAGTTTAACAAGCCAGAAAATGCTCAAACTAGGCAACTATGCAGAAAAACTTGGCAAATAAACAGAGAAAAAATACTTAAAATCTCAAAAGTGGCTCCTTTCTTCTCTCAGCGTTTTCTCCTCTTGGTGGGTGCTTCACCAACAGCCAACAAGCCTGAAAAGACGCCAAAACCACGAGGCAACTAGGTTTTAAGAGAGGAAGATGAAGGAGTTTTGGAAATGACCCCCACTTGTCAATAAAACTACAGTTTCAAGTCCGTCCAAGGTCCTGGGTTTGGGACTGACAGTGGGATTTTATTTTGCTTTTGAGCAGACTACAGGACTTGTCATTCAGAGTGACTAAGGCACTTTTAAGCAGTTGTAACCGGGTTAACGCTGGTTTGTGCGGAGCTCACGCATGCACACTGGTGTTCAGCTCCGTGCACACCCACTTACAACTGCTTAAAAGTGCTTACTCATAAAGACACCGTATTTTCTTTGAAAGAAATGAAAATGGGGAGACAGGAAAGTGGTGAAAAAGGGGTGACAAAGAGGGCAAGACAGTAGGGAAACAAGCTCGGGTTTTTCAGGAGGGATGTAGATAAGGCCCATAGCTGCCCATTTCTTCATCAGCAACAGCTGTGCATATGTTTGTAATTTGGTGTGACATTTGAAACCTTCTACCCCTGAGAGAGGAGTAAGGACAACAATAATACTTGTTGTACAGCGAATTGTAATTGACAGTTTACATGTCCAGCAGACATGTGTGCGAAATGGGCAGCTATCTATGGGGTGTAATTTTTTTGTGAGCAGAGAGTGCCCTTTTTTTTTTTTTTTTTTTTTTTTTTTTCAGGTGAGAGTGGTATGTCAGGTAAGGGAAGTCGGTATAGCTGGGGAGGTAGCTTGGGTAGGTTAACAGACAAGACAAACAAGACGCATACAGGGGTGGTGTATGACACATGTGGGGGGGGGGTTACACAATTGACGAGGATGGATGTTTGGATATCTAGAGCCCATGAGACCACAGATGGCAACAGTGGAACTGATATCCCCACCCAAGAGCAGTTGCCATTGTGCCTTCATGGCCCAGGATGGGGCTGTGCTGGGGGCTGTGTAGGCCGGGCAGCAGGCATGCCCATTAGTTGTGCCACCTGTGCCTCAAGCTGGCATAGGGGCCCAAGAACAGCTTCCGGATCTCCCTATGCACCACAGTCCGGACATTACGGAGGGTGTGTGGATGTTCTCCTCCAGCCACACTTACAAAGGGGGGACAAGCCCCATCCCCTGCAGCGCTTCTGCCCACAGGTGGTACAGGACCACCGGAGGAGGGTCCGGCCTGGGCACTACTGCCAGGTGCACTCGCCAGCTGAGGTGGGATAGGTGGGTCCGCTGGAACCCGCCTTCCCTGTCGTCCTATGTTTTGCATTATGTCATGACAGTTTGGGTTAGTAACGTACAATACCATTCACAATTAGTTGTAACAGCATGCATTAGTATTCCCATTAACCAAACACCAAGATATTCAAACCATTGAACAGCAAGCATAACACATGCATATTTTGAACAGCAATACACAGTGCAATAACATGCAGGGTTGATTGATGGCAACAGGCCATCAGGTTTGGATGTATGAACAGGGCAGATGCATCAACGTACATGCAAATATGTATGAACCAACAGGACAAATGTCCAGGGGTGTTAATTGTGATTGCACATACCAGTTTCACATGGAATGGATTATATGTGGTTATAGGGTAGGCTGAAGAAAATTTAATTAACAACTTCAAATACCAATACATATGCTGTACATTTCTAATAGCTGCAGATATATACACACTACAGTTTTACCTACAGTTTCCTATGTGATAACTACTTCAAGTTGGTGATAGGAATGTTACTGCTACATCAATATACTGCTACATCAATATACATTTTCATTTTTATTCATACACATTCATATCTGGCTCTGTTCAGCTACATCATCCTGCTACATTTGCTTTATATAGCTATAGACAACTGTGGATGTTTGGTATTTCAGACAACCATACTATCTGCATATTGCAGACTGAGAGCAACATATCCAGATTTTGGGATACACATTCCAGCTGCGGTAACATTCTCAACACATTTTGCAGTTTGGTTCTGCTTGTCACATTCATTTCATTCTCTACTGACTGCAGTATACTTTATTCAGGAGTTATTACTACTTTATTGGTGGATTCATAACTCTTTCTCACACTCTCTCACTTGTTTTATTTTTACAATTCAGGATGGTACTTAATTCTAGGCTTTATTGACATGTTTTACCTGTAGTTATTACAATCCTTTCCAGCAGTCTCACCTCTGTCATGTTTCTGTATTTCAACAGGGATATATTTCACACATGTGTTTTACTCAGCTTCTGCAGCTGTACTTTTCAGCCTGCTGCAGGTTATGTACTATTATATTACAGGTGGGACATCTTTATTTCAGACTTTATTTCAGACTTTTTCATTTTTCTGTTTGGATTACAGACTGCATCACACTTTTGTAATCAAGCAATACCTGCAAACCCTCATACACTGTTACTTGCACATTTTATTACTTAGTGACTACACTGCACTCTTTTGCTAACTGTCATACTTTTATATTTATTTACAGTTACAGGGAGAGAATTACTGACCTGCCTGGTGGCGCAACTGTGCCAGCCTATCGCCATAGGCTCTATGGTTCGCAGAACGGACACCTGTAATATAAATAAAGTAATATTGGAATACACATCTCCATAATATCAGCTAGGTTAATTTCTTACATAAATAATTAGATGTAACTTACTCAGTAGTGGGGCGTTGGGCATTTACCGGGCCTCCTGGATCCAACGGTTCAGTTGGTCCTGCTTCCGTCTCTTCAGGTCCACATGGTGGTGACGGACCTGCTCACCAGTCCTTGGTATCCCTGTGTCAAGGGTGAGATCATGAGCCAACCGGTCCCATGCCTCAGCTCTATATACTCCCCACAGGACCTGGCCCTGCATGAGTTGGACCTCATGATTGTGGACAAAGAGCCAAACCATATATTTGGACTCCTCAACGCCCCACCTCTGTGCTCAAAAGCAACTACCCTCACCTACACCTGACATTCTGGCTGCAAGTTGGTTCTACAATCGGTTATGCTGTGTATTCCTGCCTATGGGGCTTATATATGCCGTTTTTCCCGCACTTATCTGTGATTGGCCATTTTGGAATTGTATCAGCTTCACAAAACCTGCTTTATCATGCTCCTCTTTCTATTCATTCCTATATATTTGCTATTACTGCATTTCTAAGTGCAATTGTCATGGCTTAGTGGTTCGGTACCTTGATTATGTTGCATGGTATCATGGGTTTGAACCTCACCACTGCTTTTCATATTTTATGACTGTCTACACAGGCTAGGAGGTGTGTCTGTGTAAAGGCAGTTTTGTTACAGCTTGCTCAACATTGCCCGTCGGTTAGATTGTTGGCGAGGTGCGCAGCTCCGCACAAATGGGGTACATCGGTTTACGCATCGTTTGGCTGTCAGCACGCATATTACGCTCAGCTCAGCTACGGGCACACAGTTTCAGCATGTTAAACCACTGCTCACCTACAGGCACTCATTTTACACCTGTTAAACCACTGCTCACCTACGGGCAGATGCACTCAACTTGTTAAACTGTAGCTCAGCTATAGGCACATCTGACATTTTTTATTATTTTGTTATCTCACATTTCTTCAAAATAAATGGCCCATGTCATTACATTTTACATAAAATATAATTTTATATGTGTACATATATGTCAGGGACTTGTTTCGTGCTTATTTCACTCAAAATAAAAATTGATGTTGGGGGGGGGGGTCGAACCATGACTGCCTGCTCTTTTGCCGACATCTCTACCGCTACGCTATTGCTTCGTGGCTTCCTTTGCATATGTAGTTCTTATATGCTTTTCCATGATTGCTAACTGTGGCTAAGCTACGGGCACGAGCACGCAAACGAGCGCACTCACAGGCAAACATCTTTATAATTTAAAAAAAATATATAACATGTTCATTTATAAATTTTACATTCATAGTCTGTGGGGGCATGTGTTGTGTTGTGTTGTGTTTGTTCACATTTACACGGACTCTGTCATGGGGGTTTACTTTCGGGACTTTTACTCTTCTGGGGGTGTGTCCGCTTGCAGGGCTCAGCCTACGGACATGCCCCTACTCTCTTGCATGGACCGTGTAAGTTTTAGTGTGATTCAGCATGCCCTCATGCATATGCATGACATGCTGACGTCACACCATTTAACTGCAGCCTCCGTGTAAGCCTTGTAAATCTTACATGGAGGCTTCGTGAATCCTGCCCTTAGTTTTGTTTTAAAGGGAGGGTTTTATAGATGTTTTGGCAATGTTATTTAATTGATCATGTGACTATATGTGGTGGGTTATTTAAACTGGGTAAATACGCTGGCGTTTTACCTTTTGAAAAAGTGCTGTGGTCTAACGAGATGAAAGAGATGTTTTTTGTCTTGAGTGATTCTTGTTTTAAGTATTTTCTGAAATCTATTAAAGTGCTGAACTTTGTGGTTGATTGCTTTGGCGGTGCCTCTGTTCCTACACTGATAATTGGTTCACTAGTTTTCCTGTTGGTTATTGCTGCTGTTTCCTGTGTAATAGCAATTTGAGGAAGTCATCTGGAATTAGTTTTACCTGGAATCCATTAGGGCTGACAACGTGTCTTCCTCATGCTGGTTCTAGCAGCTATTTATTTGTTCTGTATGTGTGCAGGCAGTACAAAACCTGTTCTTACCTTGTCCTGAGGATATAGTTTGACATGCCATCTAAGCATTTAGAAACCTGACAGTTTTAGTATGATTTTTTAAATGTTATCAGCTTTTTACCCCTTACTTTTTCATGAATTCCTGTGATCCTTAGATCACCCCTTGTCAATCTGTTTTCTAAGGAAATAAATTTCTGTTTAGTTTTCTCTTGCTCTAAAGTTGCCGTTTAATGAAACAGTTGTTATACCCCTTTATTAATCTTTGCTTATTGTCTCTATTCTACTTCTGGACAGCATTTAGGGACTTCTGTTTTATCCACAGCACCTGTGAGACAGATTACATGTTCCAAGATTCAGCAGATTTGCCCTATTTTCTCTGTTGGAGTTTGTTTCTTTTTATATCCCCTATGACTTCTTGCAGTATTAATTTAGTTGCAATGGGTTGTTTCCACATTTTGTACTAATCTAAGACAGATCACTTGGGAGGTGAGGATCAGAGAGCCATGTTAGTCCTC
>NW_025051799.1:0-11335 GCF_019279795.1 Protopterus annectens | reverse complement strand
AAAGTAAGTAAAATCAGGATGCTTAATATTATACATAGCAGATTCTTTACCTCGAACCCTTCCTCCCTCCCACTAGCTCAGTGTGAAATGGCAGAAACAGTCACATGTTAACTTCTTAAGTAACAAAGTTAAAACCAGAAACAACTTTAAAAAAGTTTAAAAGAACCAATGAGGTGCTTATTACAAGGCATAGTCCGGCAAACCCAGTCAGCCAGTGAACACAAAAAAAATTAACTCTTACTGAAATGCTATACTGGCCTTGGCTAAGTGATGATTACCTGGGACATGTGCTAAGACACACAGCCTTTAAAAAAAACAACTAGGCCTAAAACTCAACCCTGAGTATGGACAATGCTATACTACCACTACCTAGGTAGAAGAAACTGCAGAAAGGTTTAACCAGAAAAAGGATCAAGGAGACTCCAAAGAATGCTTTAAAATGCAAAAAAGTTATATGATACACTCCTAGCAGGAAATCAGAACAAACAAACCAAACCAGATGCTTAACAATTTTACAAAATTCTACTTAACACCTCACACACAGTGAGTAAAATTAAAGTGCTATAAATAACTCAGAAATAAGCAAAAAAACAGGATACTTAATGTTATATATCTCAGATTCGTTACCTCAGAGCCCTTCCTCAGACTTCCTCCAATTAGCTCAATGTGAAATGGCAGAAACAGTCACAAGTTAACTTCTTAAGTAACAAAGTTGAAACCTAAAACAACTTTAAAAAAAGCTTGAAAGAAGCAATAAGGTGTTTATTCCAAGACGGAGTCCAGGCAAAACCAATCAGCCAATGAACACAAAAAAATTCACTCTCACTGAAATGCTGTACTGGCCTTGGCTAAGCTATGATGACCTGGGACATGTGCTCAGACACACAGCCTCTAGTAACAAACAACTAGGCTCAAAACACAAGCCTGAGTATGGACAATGCTACACTACCAACACTACTTAGGTAGAAAAAAACTGCAGAAATGTTTAAACAGATAAAAGATCAAGGCGACTCTAGAGAATACTTTTAAAAGCAAACAAGTTATATGATGTACTCCTAGCAGAAAATCAAAACCAACAAACTCAACCAGAGGCTTAACAATTGTAGAAAATTCTACTTAATACCTCACTCACAGTGAGTAAAATAAAAGTGCTATAAATAACTCATAAATAAGCAAAAACAGGATTCTTAATGGTATATATCTCAGATTGGTTAGTTCAGAGCCCTTCCTCTGACTTCCTCCGTTTAGCTCAGTGTGAAATGGCAGAAACAGTCACAAGTTAACTTCTTAAGTAACAAAGTTGAAACCTGAAACAACTTTAAAAAAAACTTGAAAGAACCAATGAGGTGCTTATTCCAAGGCGTAGTGCAAGCAAACCCTGTCAGCCAATGACCACAAACAATTCACTCTCACTGAAATGCTATGTTCTCCTTGGCTAAGCTATGATGACCTGTGACATGTGCTCAGAGAGACAGCCTCTACTAACAAACAACTAGGCCCAAAACACAAGCCTGAGTATGGACATTGCTAAACTACCAACACTACTTAGGTAGAAAAAACTGCGGAAATGATTAACCAGATAAAGGATCAAGGAGACTCTAGAGATTGTTTTTAAATGCAAACAAGTTGTATGATACACTCCTAGCAGGAAATCAGAACAAACAAACCAAACCAGATGCTTAACAATTGTAGAAAATTCGACTTAATACCTCACACACAGTGAGTGAAATAAGTGCTATAAATAACTCAGAAATAAGCAGAAAACAGGATTCATTACCTCGGAGCCCTTCCTCCGACTAGCTCAGTGTGAAATGGCAAAACAGTCCCAAGTTAACTTCTTAAGTAACAAAGTTGAAACCTGAAACAACTTTAAAAAAAGTTTAAAAGAACCATTGAGGTGGTTATTCCAAGGTGTAGTCCAGGCAAACCCATTCAGCCAATGACCACAAACAATTCACTCTCAATGAAATGCTATACTGGCCTTGACTAAGCTATGATTACCTGGGATATGTGCTTAGATACACAGCATCTACTAACAAACAAATAGTCCCAAAACACAAGCCTGAGTATGGACAATGCTACACTAATAACACTACTTAGGTAGAAGAAACTGCAGAAATGTTTAACCAGATAAAGGATCAAGGAGACTGTAGAGAATGCTTTTAAATGAAAAAAGTTATATGATACACTCCTAGCAGGAAATCAGAACAAACAAACCCAACCAAAAGTTTAACAATTGTAGAAAATTCTACTTAATACGTCACACACAGTGAGTAAAATTAAAGTTCTATAAATAACTCAGAAATAAGCAAAAAAAAACAGGATACTTAATGTTATATATCTCAGATTTGTTAGCTCAGAGCCCTTCCTCCAACTTCCTCAGATTAGCTAAGTGTGAAATGGCAGAAACAGTCACAAGTTAACTGTTTAAGTAACAAAGTTGAAACCTGAGACAACTTTAAAAAATGCTTGAAAAAAACAGTGAGGTGCTTATTCCAAGGCGTAGTCCAGGTAATCGCAGCCAGCCAATGACCGCAAACAATTCACTCTCACTGAAATGCTATACTGACCTTGGCTAAGCTATGATGACCTGGGACATGTGCTAAGACACACAGCCTTTACTAACAAACTACTAGGCCCAAAACTCAAGCCTGAGTATGGACAATGCTACACTACCAACACTACTTAGGTAGAAAAAAACTGCAGAAATGTTTAACTAGATAAAAGATCAAGGTGACTCTAGAGAATACTTTTAAATGCAAACAAGTTATATGATGCACTCCTAGCAGGAAATCAAAACAAACAAACCCAACCAGAGGCTAACAATGGTAGAAAATTCAACTTAATACCTCACACACAGTGAGTAAAATAAAAGTGGTATAAATAACTCAGAAATCAGCAAAAAACAGGATTCTTAATTTTATATATCTCAGATTCATTAGCTCAGAGCCGTTCCTTTGACTTCTTCCAATTAGCTCAGTGTGAAATGGCAGAAACAGTCACAAGTTAACTTCTTAAGTAACAAAGTTGAAACCTGAAACAACTTTAAAAAAAGCTTGAAAGAACCAATGAGGTGCTTATTCCAAGGCGTAGTGCAGGCAAACCCTGTCAGCCAATGACCGCAAACAATTCACTCTCACTGAAATGCTATACTGGCCTTGGCTAAGCTATGATGACCTGGGGCATGTGCTAAGACACACAGCCTTTACTAACAAACTACTAGGCCCAAAACTCAAGCCTGAGTATGGACATTGCTAAACTGCCAACACTACTTAGGTAGAAAAAAACTGCAGAAATGTTTAACGAGATAAAGGATTAAGGAGGCTCTAGAGAATGTTTTTAGATGCAAACAAGTTGTATGATACACTCCTAGCAGGAAATCAGAACAAACAAACCCAACCAGATGCTTAACAATTGTAGAAAATAATACTTAATATCTCACACACAGTGAGTAAAATAAGTGCTATAAATAACTCAGAACTAAGCATAAAACAGAATCCATAATGTTATATATCTCAGATTCATTAGTTCAGAGCCGTTCCTCCGACTTCCTCCGATTAGCTCAGTCTAAAATGGCAGAAATAGTCAGACGTTAACTTCTTAAGTAACAAAGTTGAAAACTGAAACAACTTTAAAAAAAGCTTGAAAGAACCAATGAGGTGCTTATTCCAAGGCATAGTGCAAGCAAACCCTGTCAGCCAGTGACCACAAACAATGCACTCTCACTGAAATGCTATGTTCGCCTTGGCTAAGCTATGATGACATGTGACATGTGCTCAGACAGACAGCCTCTACTAACAAACAACTAGGCCCAAAACACAAGCCTGAGTATGGACATTGCTAAACTACCAACACTACTTAGGTAGAAAAAACTGCGGAAATGATTAACCAGATAAAGGATCAAGGAGACTCTTGAGAATGTTTTTAAATGCAAACAAGTTGTATGATACACCCCTAGCAGGAAATCAGAACAAACAAACCAAACCAGATGCTTAACAATTGTAGAAAATTCGACTTAATACCTCACACACAGTGAGTAAAATAAGTGCTATAAATAACTCAGAAATAAGCAGAAAACAGGATTCATTACCTCGGAGCCCTTCCTCCGACTAGCTCAGTATGAAATGGCAAAACAGTCACAAGTTAACTTCTTAAGTAACAAAGTTGAAACCTGAAACAACTTTAAAAAAAGTTTAAAAGAACCAATGAGGTGGTTATTCCAAGGCGTAGTCCAGGCAAGCCCATTCAGCAAATGACCACAAACAATTCACTCTCACTGAAATGCTATACTGGCCTTGACTAAGCTATGATTACCTGGGACATGTGCTTAGATACACAGCATCTACTAACAAACAAATAGGCCCAAAACACAAGCCTGAGTATGGACAATGCTACACTACCAACACTACTTAGGTAGAAGAAACTGCAGAAATGTTTAACCAGATAAAGGATCAAGGAGACTGTAGAGAATGCTTTTAAATGAAAAAAGTTATATGATACACTCCTAGCAGGAAATCAGAACAAACAAACCCAACCAAATGTTTAACAATTGTAGAAAATTCTACTTAATACGTCACACACAGTGAGTAAAATTAAAGTTCTATAAATAACTCAGAAATAAGCAAAAAAAATAGGATACTTAATGTTATATATCTCAGATTTGTTAGCTCAGAGCCCTTCCTTCAACTTCCTCAGATTAGCTAAGTGTGAAATGGCAGAAACAGTCATAAGTTAACTGCTTAAGTAACAAAGTTGAAACCTGAGACAACTTTAAAAAATGCTTGAAAAAACCAGTGAGGTGCTTATTCCAAGGCGTAGTCCAGGCAACCCCAGTCAGCCAATGACCGCAAACAATTCACTCTCACTAAAATGCAATACTGGCCTTGGCTAAGCTATGATGACCTGGGACATGTGCTAAGACACACAGCCTTTACTAACAAACTACCAGGCCCAAAACTCAAGCCTGAGTATGGACAATGCTACACTACCAACACTACTTAGGTAGAAAAAAACTGCAGAAATGTTTAACTAGATAAAAGATCAAGGTGACTCTAGAGAATACTTTTAAATTCAAACAAGTTATATGATGCACTCCTAGCAGGAAGTCAAAACAAACAAACCCAACCAGAGGCTAACAATGGTAGAAAATTCAACTTAATACCTCACACACAGTGAGTAAAATAAAAGTGCTATAAATAACTCAGAAATAAGCAAAAAACAGGATTCTTAATTTTATATATCTCAGATTCATTAGATCAGAGCCGTTCCTTTGACTTCTTCCAATTAGCTCAGTGTGAAATGGCAGAAACAGTCACAAGTTAACTCCTTAAGTAACAAAGTTGAAACCTGAAACAACTTTAAAAAAAACTTGAAAGAACCAATGAGGTGCTTATTCCAAGGCGTAGTGCAGGCAAACCCTGTCAGCCAATGACCGCAAACAATTCACTCTCACTGAAATGCTATACTGGCCTTGGCTAAGCTATGATGACCTGGGACATGTGCTAAGACACACAGCCTTTACTAACAAACTACTAGGCCCAAAACTCAAGCCTGAGTATGGACATTGCTAAACTGCCAACACTACTTAGGTAGAAAAAAACTGCAGAAATGTTTAATGAGATAAAGAATCAAGGAGGCTCTAGAGAATGTTTTTAGATGCAAACAAGTTGTACGATACACTCCTAGCAGGAAATCAGAACAAACAAACCCAACCAGATGCTTAACAATTGTAGAAAATTCTACTTAATATCTCACACACAGTGAGTAAAATAAGTGCTATAAATAACTCAGAACTAAGCATAAAACAGAATCCATAATGTTATATATCTCAGATTCATTAGTTCAGAGCCCTTCCTCCGACTTCCTCCGATTAGCTCAGTGTAAAATGGCAGAAATAGTCAGAAGTTAACTTCTTAAGTAACAAAGTTGAAACCTGAAACAACTTTAAAAAAAGCTTGAAAGAACCAATGAGGTGCTTATTCCAAGGCATAGTCCAGGCAACCCCAGTCAGGCAATGACCACAAACAATTCACTCTCATAGAAATGCTATACTGGTCTTGGCTAAACTATGATTACCTGGGATATGTGTTTAGATACACAGCATCTACGAACAACCAACTAAGCCCAAAACACAAGCCTGAGTATGAACAATGCTACACTACCAACACTACTTAGGTAGAAAAAACTGCAGAAATGTTTAACCAGATAAAGGATCAAGTAGACTCTAGAGAATGCGTTTAAATGCAAACAAGTTATATGCTACATTCCTAGCAGGAAATCAGAACAAACAAACCCAACCAAATGTTTAACAATTGTAGAAAATTCCACTTAATACCTCACACACAGTGAGTAAAATAAAAGTGCTATAAATAACTCAGAAATAAGTAAAAATCAGGATGCTTAATATTATACATCGCAGATTCTTTACCTCGGAACCCTTCCTCCCACTAGCTCAGTGTGAAATGGCAGAAACAGTCAAAAGTTAACTTCTTAAGTAACAAAGTTAAAACCTGAAACAACTTTTAAAAAGTTTAAAAGAACCAATGAGGTGCTTATTCCAAGGGGTAGTCCGGCAAACCCAGTCAGCCAATGACCACAAAAAAATTCACTCTTACTGAAATGATATACTGGCCTTGGCTAAGTTATGATTACCTGGGACATGTGCTAAGACACACAACCTTTCCTAAAAAACAACTAGGCCTAAAACTCAACCCTGAGTATGGACAATGCTATACTACCACTACCTAGGTAGAAGAAACTGCAGAAAGGTTTAACCAGAAAAAGGATCAAGGAGACTCCAGAGAATGCTTTAAAATGCAAAAAAGTTATATGATACACTCCTAGCAGGAAATCAGAACAAACAAACCAAACCAGATGCTTAACAATTGTAGAAAATTCTACTTAACACCTCACACACAGTGAGTAAAATTAAAGTGCTATAAATAACTCAGAAATAAGCAAAAAAACAGGATACTTAATGTTATATATCTCAGATTCGTTACCTCAGAGCCCTTCCTCAGACTTCCTCCAATTAGCTCAATGTGAAATGGCAGAAACAGTCACAAGTTAACTTCTTAAGTAACAAAGTTGAAACCTAAAACAACTTTAAAAAAAGCATGAAAGAAGCAATAAGGTGTTTATTCCAAGACGTAGTCCAGGCAAAACCAATCAGCCAATGAACACAAAAAAAATCACTCTCACTGAAATGCTGTACTGGCCTTGGCTAAGCTATGATGACCTGGGACATGTGCTCAGACACACAGCCTCTACTAACAAACAACTAGGCTCAAAACACAAGCCTGAGTATGGACAATGCTACACTTCCAACACTACTTAGGTAGAAAAAACTGCGGAAATGATTAACCAGATAAAGGATCAAGGAGACTCTAGAGAATGTTTTTAAATGCAAACAAGTTGTATGATACACTCCTAGCAGGAAATCAGAACAAACAAACCAAACCAGATGCTTAGCAATTGTAGAAAATTCGACTTAATACCTCACACACAGTGAGTAAAATAAGTGCTATAAATAACTCAGAAATAAGCAGAAAACAGGATTCATTACCTCGGAGCCCTTCCTCCGACTAGCTCAGTGTGAAATGGCAAAACAGTCACAAGTTAACTTCTTAAGTAACAAAGTTGAAACCTGAAACAACTTTAAAAAAAGTTTAAAAGAACCAATGAGGTGGTTATTCCAAGGCGTAGTCCAGGCAAGCCCATTCAGCCAATGACCACAAACAATTCACTCTCACTGAAATGCTATACTGGCCTTGACTAAGCTATGATTACCTGGGACATATGCTTAGATACACAGCATCTACTAACAAACAAATAGGCCCAAAACACAAGCCTGAGTATGGACAATGCTTCACTACCAACACTACTTAGGTAGAAGAAACTGCAGAAATGTTTAACCAGATAAAGGATCAAGGAGACTGTAGAGAATGCTTTTAAATGAAAAAAGTTATATGATACACTCCTAGCAGGAAATCAGAACAAACAAACCCAACCAAATGTTTAACAATTGTAGAAAATTCTACTTAATACATCACACACAGTGAGTAAAATTAAAGTTCTATAAATAACTCAGAAATAAGCAAAAAAAAAACAGGATACTTAACGTTATATATCTCAGATTTGTTAGCTTAGAGCCCTTCCTCCAACTTCCTCAGATTAGCTAAGGGTGAAATGGCAGAAACAGTCACAAGTTAACTGCTTAAGTAACAAAGTTGAAACCTGAGACAACTTTAAAAAATGCTTGAAAAAACCAGTGAGGTGCTTATTCCAAGGCGTAGTCCAGGCAAGCCCAGTCAGCCAATGACCGCAAACAATTCACTCTCACTGAAATGCTATACTGCCCTTGGCTAAGCTATGATGACCTGGACATGTGCTAAGACACACAGCCTTTACTAACAAACTACTAGGCCCAAAACTCAAGCCTGAGTATGGACAATGCTACACTACCAACACTACTTAGGTAGAAAAAAACTGCAGAAATGTTTAACCAGATAAAAGATCAAGGTGACTATAGAGAAAACTTTTAAATGCAAACAAGTTATATGATGCACTCCTAGCAGGAAATCAAAACAAACAAACCCAACCAGAGGCTAACAATGGTAGAAAATTCAACTTAATACCTCACACACAGTAAGTAAAATAAAAGTGCTATAAATAACTCAGAAATAAGCAAAAAACAGGATTCTTAATTTTATATATCTCAGATTCATTAGCTCAGAGCCGTTCCTTTGACTTCTTCCAATTAGCTCAGTGTGAAATGGCAGAAACAGTCACAAGTTGACTTCTTAAGTAACAAAGTTGAAACCTGAAACAACTTTAAAAAAAGCTTGAAAGAACCAATGAGGTGTTTATTCCAAGGCGTAGTGCAGGCAAACCCTGTCAGCCAATGATCACAAACAATTCACTCTCACTGAAATGCTATGTTCGCCTTGGCTAAGCTATGATGACCTGTGACTTGTGCTCAGACACACAGCTTCTACTAACAAAGAACTAGGCCCAAAACACAAGCCTGAGTATGGACATTGCTAAACTGCCAACACTACTTAGGTAGAAAAAAACTGCAGAAATGTTTAACGAGATAAAGGATCAAGGAG
This sequence comes from Protopterus annectens, assembly GCF_019279795.1. NCBI lineage: Eukaryota > Metazoa > Chordata > Ceratodontiformes > Protopteridae > Protopterus > Protopterus annectens. The sequence goes on along the minus strand of NW_025051799.1, from coordinate 2,225 downwards.
GCTCTAGAGAATGTTTTTAGATGCAAACAAGTTGTATGATACACTCCTAGCAGGAAATCAGAACAAACAAACCCAGCCAGATGCTTAACTATTGTAGAAAATTCTACTTAATATCTCACACACAGTGAGTAAAATAACTGCTATAAATAACTCAGAACTAAGCATAAAACAGAATCCATAATGTTATATATCTCAGATTCATTAGCTCAGAGCCCTTCCTCCGACTTCCTCCGATTAGCTCAGTGTAACATGGCAGAAATAGTCAGAAGTTAACTTCTTAAGTAACAAAGTTGAAACTTGAAACAACTTTAAAAAAAGCTTGAAAGAACCAATGAGGTGCTTATTCCAAGGCATAGTCCAGGCAACCCCAGTCAGGCAATGACCACAAACAATTCACTCTCATTGAAATGCTATACTGGTCTTGGCTAAACTATGATTACCTGGGATATGTGTTTAGATACACAACATCTACTAACAACCAACTAAGCCCAAAACACAAGCCTGAGTATGAACAATGCTACACTACCAACACTACTTAGGTAGAATAAACTGCAGAAATGTTTAACCAGATAAAGGATCAAGTAGACTCTAGAGAATGGTTTTAAATGCAAACAAGTTATATGCTACATTCCTAGCAGGAAATCAGAACAAACAAACCCAACCAAATGTTTAACAACTGTAGAAAATTCTACTTAATACCTCACACACAGTGAGTAAAATCAAAGTGCTATAAATAACTCAGAAATAAGTAAAAATCAGGATGCTTAATATTATACATCGCAGATTCTTTACCTCGGAACCCTTCCTCCCACTAGCTCAGTGTGAAATGGCAGAAACAGTCACAAGTTAACATCTTAAGTAACAAAGTTAAAACCTGAAACAACTTTTAAAAAGTTTAAAAGAACCAATGAGGTGCTTATTCCAAGGCGTAGTCCGGCAAACCCAGTCTGCCAATGACCACAAAAAAATTCACTCTTACTGAAATGCTATACTGGCCTTGGCTAAGTGATGATTACCTGGGACATGTGCTAAGACACACAGCCTTTACTAAAAAACAACTAGGCCTAAAACTCAACCCTGAGTATGGACAATGCTATACTACCACTACCTAGGTAGAAGAAACTGCAGAAAGGTTTAACCAGAAAAAGGATCAAGGAGACTCCAAAGAATGCTTTAAAATGCAAAAAAGTTATATGATACACTCCTAGCAGGAAATCAGAACAAACAAACCAAACCAGATGCTTAACAATTTTACAAAATTCTACTTAACACCTCACACACAGTGAGTAAAATTAAAGTGCTATAAATAACTCAGAAATAAGCAAAAAAACAGGATACTTAATGTTATATATCTCAGATTCGTTACCTCAGAGCCCTTCCTCAGACTTCCTCCAATTAGCTCAATGTGAAATGGCAGAAACAGTCACAAGTTAACTTCTTAAGTAACAAAGTTGAAACCTAAAACAACTTTAAAAAAAGCTTGAAAGAAGCAATAAGGTGTTTATTCCAAGACGGAGTCCAGGCAAAACCAATCAGCAAATGAACACAAAAATATTCACTCTCACTGAAATGCTGTATTGGCCTTGGCTAAGCTATGATGACCTGGGACATGTGCTCAGACACACAGCCTCTAGTAACAAACAACTAGGCTCAAAACTCAAGCCTGAGTATGGACAATGCTACACTACCAACACTACTTAGGTAGAAAAAAACTGCAGAAATGTTTAAACAGATATAAGATCAAGGTGACTCTAGAGAATACTTTTAAAAGCAAACACCTTATATGATGTACTCCTAGCAGAAAATCAAAACCAACAAACTCAACCAGAGGCTTAACAATTGTAGAAAATTCTACTTAATACCTCACTCACAGTGAGTAAAATAAAAGTGCTATAAATAACTCATAAATAAGCCAAAACAGGATTCTTAATGGTATATATCTCAGATTGGTTAGTTCAGAGCCCTTTCTCTGAGTTCCTCCGTTTAGCTCAGTGTGAAATGGCAGAAACAGTCACAAGTTAACTTCTTAAGTAACAAAGTTGAAACCTGAAACAACTTTAAAAAAAACTTGAAAGAACCAATGAGGTGCTTATTCCAAGGCGTAGTGCAAGCAAACCCTGTCAGCCAATGACCACAAACAATTCACTCTCACTGAAATGCTATGTTCTCCTTGGCTAAGCTATGATGACCTGTGACATGTGCTCAGAGAGACAGCCTCTACTAAC
>NW_025051798.1:7500-11808 GCF_019279795.1 Protopterus annectens | reverse complement strand
TAATATTTAGGGATACTGTTTAGAAAAATCGGGGATACATCGAGATACCTTAAGACAGCTCACACCTGATACCCCCACATTTTGTAACAGCCTAGGTTATGTATGGTGCATCCCCCCTCCTAGACACAATAATACAGGCCATGGGTTGAGAGTGTGCTCTGGGTAATACTGGGGTCGCTAATTGTGATTGCCTGGCCTTGATGTCACAAGCATGGGTATGGATTTGTACCCCAGCCTCTTGGCTATTTTACATCTGCTATCCTTGTACAGTGGAGATTATAATATTCACTAGGGCCACCTTATAAGAAATTTGCAAAACCCGCTCCACATTGGGCCCAGGTGTCAGACACTCACACCCACCTCCACACAGGATAATAGTTACAAGCACACACACACACCTGTCATGTCTGTAGTAGAACTTCTACCTAACTAGTTTATTACACTACACAGTTATAAACGCACCAAATAGGTTACTTGAGTACTCTTTCCCCAAAGGTCTATATCACATTGGATGGCATCAGCAGGATTGCCAAAGTAGGAAATTTGAATTGTAGTGAGTGTGGCTAGGCTAAAATGCATTGCTCCCTACACAGACAGTGACACACACACAAAACATCCACAACCAACATGTGGGTATAGAACCCCGAACAGAGATCTATATCACACTACAGCATGGAGCTGTTATATGACGCACTAATTCACATTGATTACTGGAGAACTCTTTCCCCAAAGGTGTATTTCACAATGAATGACATCAGCAGGATTGCCACAAGCAAAGAAGGGCATTTGAATTGTACTCAGTGTGACTAACTCATAATGCATTGCTCCCTCACACAGGCATGAAACACGACAAACATCCAGAACTGCCATGGGGAATAGAACCCTACCAGGGTTCTAAATCACACTACAGCAGTATGCAGTTATGGCACACACTATGGAGATTACTGGGCTACAACTTTCCCAGAGGTGTATTTTTAGATGGATGACATCAGCAGCCTTGCCAAAGTTAAGCATTTGATTGTAGGGAGTGTGACTACCCTAAAAAGAATTGCTTTCTACACATACAGAGTCAGACAGACACACACACAAATTTGCCATGTCTGGGATTAGAACACCTACCTAACTACTTTATCACACTTAAGCAGTATGCAATTACAGGACATGCTACGGAGATTACTGGGCTACAACCTTCCCAGATGTGTATTTCTAGGTGGATGACATCAGCAGCCTTACCAATGTAGAGCATTTCAATTGTAGGGAGTGTGACCACCATAAAAAGCATTGCTCTCTACACAGACAGAGATGGACAGATGCACACACAGTTGCCAAGGTGGGGTTAGAACTCTTACCTAACTATTTTAGCACATTACAGCAGTTATGGGAAGCACCATGGAGATTACTGGGCTAAATCTTTCCCAAAGGTGTATTTCACAGTAGATGATCTCAGCATGCTTGTCATATTGGGGCTATGGGGAGGGCGGTGTGTATGCATGGGCCATAACCCATTCATTTAGGGGTTGATACGCCACATGTGGGCACAACCTGGGTCATATTTCACAGGTACATGTATACAGCTGCTAGATGACTGTACTCTTCACTTATCAGACCAATGATCGTGTACAATGCCCCATTCGGGATGTATCTCACCCGACACCTGCAGCAATTGGAGAGACCCCAAAAGTTCCTCACCAAAAGGATAAAGGGACTCCAAAATCTGTCATATGCTGCCAGACTGAAGAATCTCCAGCTCTATTCAGTCGCATACCGTCTGCTCAGAGGTGACCTGTGCCTGACATACAAGGCCATGACCAACCCAGAATTAATGGACATGCTCCACCTCAAAAAATCCAAATCTAACAGATCCACTAGAGCAAGCGACTTAAACCTTAGCACGGATATAAATAGGACATGCTGGAGGATAGATTTGTCACCCAGAGACTCCCCATGCTGTGAATAAAATCCCGGTCCATGTGAGGCAGAGCACCTCGCTGGCTCTGTTCAAGAGAAATCTTGACCGGTGGATGGGAGATCGAGGTTTACCCGAATCATCTCTGTGTCACTGATGGACAGAGGCACAACAAACTAATGGGCACAGTATTTTTTAACATAAGGTATGGCGTAATAAAACTTTGGGCTAGGCTTATAAATGCCTTAGGGCAGATAGCCTAGTATAAACCTATGAACCTATGAACTACTCCCTTGTACAGTCATGTTGCACAGCTGCACATGCACCACATACTCTCTAATGCTCACAGATACTGATGGCCAGTACCTGCAGTGAGTGACATCTGCCCCTCATGTGGTTGTGGCCCTTTGGCTGTGTGCTAGGTGGGACAGGCCTGGATGGCTCCTTGTCACAGTCACCCTCTTTCACACTTCTATGTATGTCTACCTTTGGCTTATTATAGTGTGTTGTCCTTACATATAAGCCTGCATTCCTATCCACTGTGTGTGCAGAGCATGAGTGGTGCATACTGAGGAGTGTCTGCACTAACATCAGCGGCTGCCAGATATGTCTGGTCCACTGGTTTTGCAGACATGGTCCTCATGTGTATGTGAGCATGCCCAGTATGACCTTTCAGTATGTTTTTGACTGGCATTGCCTTCATTTTTCTAAGTGTGTGGGCATGCCCAGTATGCCCAACTGTATTGAATGTGTGGATCGAGTCCAGGTAGTTTGTACTGCAGTGCTGTGTTGTACACCTACAGGTAGCATGTTGTCTCTGCAAGGTATCCGTCAATCATTTGGCATTGACTGTTACTACATTTCTGCATAGGATGGGGAGGCACACCTGACTATTCCTACATTCCTACACAGGAATGGGGGGCACATCTGACTGTTACTACATTTCTACTTAGGATGGGGGGGCAAATCTGACTATTTCTACATTTCTACACAGGACCGGGGGGCACACCTGATTGTGACTGCATTTTTAAGTAGGATGGGGTGGGCAAACCTGACTATTTCTAAATTTCTACACAGGATTGGGGGGGGGGGCACACCTGACCACGACTACATTTCTACGTAAGATGGGGGGCACACCTGGCATTTGTACACATTTGCTAGGACTGTACTGGTATGTTGGGTGCCCCATTTCATTCTGTAGTCTTACCCATCGTGCTGACTAGAGGCATACCAGTGTACTACAGAGCTTAGCTTTTAATTACCTACATATTAGTTTCTAACTTCCTACTCTTCAGAACTGACATCCCACTGCCTGACCTGCTGTAGTGTGTCTGTGTAGGCCTAGGGGGGATTACCCATACGCTTCATTCAGAGGCCATAGCACAGTCTTTGTTTGTGTTTGTCTACACCTGTCCTGCTGGCTGTGACTGTTGTTGTGTATGTGAACCCCCCCCCGACTGGCATGTGTGAGTCACTTATCTTGTGGGTGTCCCGGTATTGAGGGTGGTGCTGCAGGGCTGCCTATGTTGGATGCACATAGTACACTCCTTACACATGGTTAAGCACAGGTAGTGTAATGTTTGGCATCACTTTTACTGTAGGTGTTATTTCCTGTGTTTCTCCTGTGTCAGGGTATGTGCTATGTGTTGCCTCTTTGCCAAGGCCAGGGCATACTGGGCACACCTCCTTCTGCCTACTGGGGCAGGCTCCAGTTGTTCCTCCTCCGAGTCACTCTGCGCAGTGCAGGCCTTGGCAATGGTGGGGGGCTGTGTGGCCCTGCCCCGTGCTGTTCCTGCTGCAGCTGTTTCCACAGGATCATATTGTGTAGCATGGCACATACAAGGACAATTTGGGTACATGTAGCTGGTGAGTACTGCAAGGCTCCACCAGATGTGTCCAGGCACCAGAACCGTGACTTGAGCATCCCAAATACACACTCTATTAAAATTCTGGTCTGTGCGTGTGCCTTATTATGGAGTTCTTGTTCATGTGTATGTGCATTTCTGATGGGTGTCATCAGTCATGGCTCCAGTATATATCCAGCATCCCCCACTAGGTGACCATCAGGGATGTCCCCATTGGCAAATCTCTGGTACAGATGCATCAGATGCGAGATATGGGAATCATGATAGCTTCCAGGGCAGCCTGCACACACATTCATTATTATCGCACACGACTTGGCAGTTGATGGAGGGTAAGCCCTTGCAGTTGATGTAGACCTTATCCAGCTCACCAGGTGGTGCTTTGATGCATATGTCCATGCAGTATGTAGCACCCACTACCTCAGGGTATTCTTCTATTTGGTGAAACAGTTTCATATTGCTGGCCAATGCCTCACGTGTGTTGCGGAAATATACGTGCTCACCGACATGTGCTGACATGGCATGCAGGAACTGGTGGAG
>NW_025051798.1:0-2500 GCF_019279795.1 Protopterus annectens | reverse complement strand
TGTGAAAATAGCCATAGCTTTGCTTAGCTGAGAGCACACAAGGTAACCGAAAGTTCATGTGAACGTGGATGAAAACTCACACAAAACCCGGTAAATGGCTGTGAGCAGCGCACATCACAGCTGAAACAGGAAGGACACGGGAAGGCAATAAGGAAATGCTGCAGCATTGTAATTGGAGTACAAATGAGTAATTAACACCTAGAAACTCACAGTGGGCCTTAGACAACAGCTAACAAGGCTGCTAGCAGCTACCTGCAGAACAGGAAAGGGGAGGTACCATACAGCAAAGAAAAGAGAACTGTCACAGCAGAACAAAGCAAACTTGCAGTAGATCAACTACATAACACATTTCCCAACACAATCCTGGGTTGTGAAAGTACAAAACAAGAAAGTCGGCAGCTGGATGCATGCCTGACAATGGGAGGGGAATCGGGTTGAAAATTTAAGTAAAGGGCAATAGATGAATCATGGCAGCCAAACGTAAGTCAACACCAAAGGCCCCACAATAGCAGTACCTGCTGTATAACCAATAATTAAGATACCCTGCAGCTGGAGTAGCACAAACACACCCAATTACACCAGAATCATCCATTGTACAATAGTATAAGGTATGAAAGCCCCACACAAACACTTGTGTATTCCCAGACACTCTGCACCATTGGTGTATACAGACAGGGAACTTTTAATATGTATGTGTTAGGGGCCGCCATAGCTTTGATTCACCAGCATGTGTTGGAGACTGACGGTGGTGTGGAGGATGATGCTGACAACCATTTCAGGCACCGGAGGAGGAGAAGAGTGTACAGACCCAGGGTAACCTACCAGGGGCTACATGATCTGGAGATAGTAGAGCGTTACAGGGTGGACAGGGACATCATACAGCAACTTGTTGAGCTGTGCTGGCTATGCCTCAGAGCCAGAAGTAACAGAGGGGAACCCATCCCAGTAGACATGACGGTATGTGTAAGCTTGAGAATACTAGCCACAGGTACCTTCCAAAGGCCAACTGAGGATATCATTGGGATCTCACAGGCATCAGCATCCAGGGTACGCCACCAGTTCCTGGATGCCATGTTACCACATGCCAATGAGCACATATACTTCCCCCAAATGCAGGAGGAGTTGGCCAGCAATATGCATCTCTTCCACCATGTGGCAGACTACCCGGAGGTACTGGGTCCGATAATCTGCACGCACATACACATCAAGTCACCACCTGATGAGCAGGGTAGGAAGCCAGATATACATAAACCACAAGGGATACCCTCCATCAACTGCCAGGTTGTGTGCAAAAATGCCCAGGGCATTATCATGGGATGTGTGTGATGGCAGCCCTGGAAGCTATCAATGCGATTTCGCACATCTGACATGCCTCACAGCTGTATCAGGTATTTGCTGTGGGGGTGTCATCCCATATGGCCACCTGGTGGGGATGCTGGCTATGCTTTTCTGGAACCGTGGATGATGACTTCCATCAGAAATGCACATGACAGCCACGCAAGAATGCCATAATGAGGCACATGCAGAAAGCAGATAATCATAGAGCACGGTTTGGGAAGCTTGGAAATCACGGTTCCATTGCTTTGACATATCTGGTGTGAGTTTTTGCAGTACTCTTTCCGTAAGGCAAGTGTGCCCACATTTTCATAGTATGTGCTACACATTATGATCCTGTGAAACAGCTGCAGAAGGGACAGAATGGTGAAGGCCTCACAGCCCACCACTCATTGCCAAGGGACCCGGTGTTGCGGGCACACAGGGACTCAGACCATGAACACCTGTGCTAGCCCCAGTAGGCAGAAGGAGGCATGCCCAGTATGCCCATGCCTTGGCAAAGAAGGAACATATAGCACACACACTGACAGTGTAGGCACCCATGGACTGACACCCTTCTCCACCTGCACACACAGCAAACATGGATGGCACATACACGACCACCTGTAAATTGTCATGTATAGGTGGTCTACTGTGTGCATCCTACACAGGTAGCCCTCAACTATTGTACACACAACCGCCTTTGGCACAAGATAAGTCAATACCTGAACAGTAAATTAAGCTATCAGCATGTGTCCATACTGTATGTAGAGGTTCATAGATACATAGGTAGGTACATGCTCAACTGCTGAGGCCAATCATAAGCATAGGCAAAAAGTGTCTGCTGTAGCCACCCCATCGATTACTTAACTGCCCCTCTGTGGAGCAGAGCCAATTGGGGGATCCCTGGGGTGTATCCACTGTTGCTCACCCACTATGCAAGGATTCCCTGGAGTGTTAGTGAGGGGTTTTGTATAATGTAATCAGGGATATAGTTCCAAATAATGGGGAGTATCCCTGACAGGAATCTTTACAGATGTTTACCAAAAAACTTTTAAAAGTTCTCCAGAAAAAATAAAAAACCCCGGAAAAACCCCTTAAACCTGCTCTGAGAGGGTTTAATTTAAAAAAAAACTTCACAATAACATAAATGCTACCTGAGATGTACCAATGGGTCATGTATATT
>NW_025051797.1:0-11176 GCF_019279795.1 Protopterus annectens | reverse complement strand
AACATTTCATCAGATTAATGAGTCTTTTCTATTTCTTGTCTGCTTAATAAACTTTTCTGTGCTATTCGTTTGCTTAACAGTACGTTTTGTGCCCTTGCAATTCTCTGTTTAACTTCTTTCAACAAATACATAATTCATGTGTGTTCTCTTTACCTTTAGCTTGTCTCTTGCCTTTTTTCACTCTCAGTTCTTTTAGTTTCCCTTCCCCATTACCTCTGCACCTCATGGCTATGAAGAATAGTCATTGCAATCCGGGTTCTGACACCATGTTGCTCGCTAGGTCAGGATAAAACAGGCGAGCATCATGGGTTCTTGTTCAAGCAGCTTTATTGTATACAAACACATCAGAAATGAGGTTAAGTAACTTTAACTTATAAACGACAAGCTATCATACACACAGATGTTAACATTCTGGCTGCACCTATAAAATGGCACGGAAGGTAAGATGCGCTTGGTATTTATATGCACACATAGATCTTGGAAATGCTTCTTAAAGGTAGAACACACCTGCTATTCTACAGAAGCTAAATTGACACTTAAACATATCGTAGTCTTATCATTGTAAGAGATCCCTGCAAAGATTCGGAAAAGCCCATAACCATAAAATTAAATGCTGTGACTCAAGTCAAGTAGAGTACAGAGACCTTGTCTTTGTATCCATAAACTTTTTCCCTCACTGATTGTTTATGGTGGTAAACCATCTGTGGGGGAGTAATTGCTTTACACTCAAAAAACCGACTGGTCCTCCCTGCATCTCAGCTTGTTCTCCCACTACTTTTGCCTTTGTGCTCCAAATTCAGAGTCACTTCACTACCCCATGTCCCAAGTGTTCTCTCCATCCAGCTGTTTCACTCTACAGTAAGGTACATTGGAGTCTTGTATTTTCTTAACAGTTATGGTTTATTTCAGTTTGGTTCTACCTTGTACTAGAAAAATACAATTAAGATTTTACTGTGTTAAATTGTGTCAAAGTGTTTTGTCTTTTGCTGTTATTGTGTAGTAAATATATCACCAAGTTTCTACTGACTTTGTTACCCTAGCTGCTAAGTGTTGCTTTCTGCTGTTAATGTGTAGCAGTTATATTAGCACGTTTCTACTGGCTGTTTGTTTTACAGTAGGCTTCAGTGAGGCCATCTACTTTTTTGCTGTTTGTACTGCAGTAACATTAAGTACGTCTGTAGTGTATTGCCATCTGGTTAAGTGTTGGAATTTTTTCTTCTCTCTGCTAATCTGCAGTGCATATATATTTATGTTTATATATGTTTCTACTCACTTCTACTGAAGGTTTCTTTTGTAATACCTGCATTTATGTTTTTATGACCAGCACATTTACTGGATAATGTAGGCGCTTTGTTAATATATGAGAGTTGATGTTTGTACAGAGTTTTGTTACTGGCTAGGATTGCTTGTTTTTTCATATATATGTTACACACTCTAGCTGCCTTTTCTAAGTGCTTAAATATCACATTTACAGACTGTATGTTGTGTAGCAGAGTGGGAACTAACAGATAGGCGTACTATCTGTCCCTCTAACATCTGTAAACTTACATCTAAGTAATCCGTCACTTGCATGTAAACACGTATCTCTTGTTAGTTTATTTACTTTCTGTCCTTCTACACTGTAGAAGACACCATATTTGTTTTTAGTAATCCCAAACTTGCATACCTACAGATATCTCCTGTTAACTTTCTTATTTTCCTGTTTAAAGGCTAGAAAGCAGAAATGCACAACTGTGACATACAGTGCACTGCCCTTGTTTGCCAAACATTACTTAATGTGGCTGAGTATAGTCAAATAGCACTGTACCTGTCTAGTTCAACCATCAAGCAATCCTTATTAACTTTTCTGTCTCTCTCTTCCCCAGTGAACCAAGCACATATAAGTTGGACTACTACAGCTGCAAAAGTTATCATATCCCAGAACCTAAAGAACTTGCATAGCTGAATTTCACCTGCAGTTGCAAATGTTCACAAGGAACAACAATACATTGAGTTCAATTTAAGTAAAGCAATTTCCAGGACTCAAACTAATGCATTAGTGTGTTCAGTTTTTTTTTTGTACTGTTGAATCTGATGGAAGAATATTCCCAACCCAATTTATTCACCCTCACTCACAGGCCTTTTACAGCTGAAGGTGAAGTTAAATTAACACTTTAGCATAATTTACTCATCATTGCAATAGATCCATGCAAAGATTTGAAAAGGCCCATAACCATGACATTAAATGCTGTGACTCAAGTCAAGTATTTAGAGACCTTGTCTGGGTATCCATGAAGATTCTACCTCACTAAATGTTTGCTTTTAATGATAAACCATCTGCGGGGGTCTTCCCGCTTCACTCACTCTGCTCCACTGCCCTGCCCCCATATCTCACCCGAGCCCAACAACTCTACTCATACCCCAAACAAACCACTCCCCCTTATTCCTATGATCCAGTTATATATAACTCAATCTTGTCCACATCCACATTTCAGTCACACCTAACCTACTTTTATTCAACCAAACTTATCTGCTTTCCCTTACATTCATCACCTTGAATTCTCATCCCCACTATATTTCTTGGCTTCTTACTCTGCTTCACCATCATAATACAATCACCGCCTCAAACTATCTTACATTAGCTCCCAGCTTACCACCTTCTCTTCTGCTACACACACATCAAACTAACATTGCACCATATTTTAACCCTTATCAAAAACTACAAGGCAAAACAACTAACCACATTGTCAAACCCATGCTGAAGTCAAAACATTTCCAACATTACATTAAGCTGCTCACATCTCACTAGATAGTATACATCTCTATTTACATCCTAACACACAAATACCACTTTTACTATTTTTAAACCCACCATCACAGCTGACATGCTCCTGCTAACCTCTTTACTCTTAATTCTCAACCTCGCTGCAACTATATTCTCACATACCCCCACGCAATAATACACATCAACAACCTCCTCTAACCCTCTCCCCACTAAACAACACAGCTTCTCACATATCTCCTCCCAGCTTTTCCCCTGTACCCTTCCATATTATGCAAGACACAAACTGGCCTACTCACCTCCTACAAAACCACACTTGACACCAGTATCATCACCTAGCAATAAACACTTCCCATGGTACTCCTTGCTCATTACCTACCTATTCAAATGTGGAGACATGTATCCTAACCCAGGAGCATCCGATAATCCTAATCACAAGAGTGACCCCAAAGATTTAAACATACTTACATTGAACCTTAGAAGTATATGTAATAAAATGGTCCCACTGCATGCCTGGATTGATCAAAATAAACCTGACATACTAGCCCTTACCGAAACATGGCTACACCCTAATATAAAAAAACTCAGAAATAATACCTCCAATCTTTGCAATAACCAAAAGAGATAGATCTAAAAAAAGGGGGCAGGATAGCCCTTCTATATCCCTCTACAATCAACATCCCATCTTACACCAGTAATACACCCACCTTTTCTAATGCTGAGGTACTAATTTCTTTTTGAACCTAATCACATCAAAAAAGATGTGCAGAATAGTAATATATATTCCACCAGGTCACAATATACCAGTGTTGGAAAATGTTTTATCCTGGATATCCCAAACTACACAACTCAAAACAATAATCTTAGCAGATGTAAATATAAATTAGCAAACCATAGCTTCCAGCTCCCCCACAAATAATATAAATCTGTATGTTTTTTCTCAGCTTATCAATACTCCAACAAGATACAGCAAAGATCTTACCTGCCAATCCATCCTAGACTGGATCCTAGTATCCCACCTTGCCAATTGCCCCTCTTTTGGTACACTATCTAGCTCCCTGAGTGATCATCTGTCAGTTTATTCCCTTAGAACAAACTCCCAACAACTAAGAGTACACACTGTAAAATCAGTTATGGACTCAACTAATTTTTATCAGCATAAATTCAAGAATCTCCTCAGATCCTTCAACTGCAGGTACAAATATGACTCTGTCATTGTACATGTTGTGTGAATGACCTGAGATGTACCTCTCTGGACTACATAAATTATGTAGCCCAGGCGGGTACGACCCTAGCCCTGAGCAACATCCTACCATCACCCAGATGATACCGCAGTACAAGCAGAAAATTATTGATTTCAACAATTGGCTAAGTTTCTGGTGTCATTTTAAGGGGATCCAGTATCTGTCTGCCTGGGATGACATGATTGACAGACCTCGATGCTTTGCCAGAGATGGCCTGCATCTGTCGCCCCTGGGCTTCCGGATACTGTCCAAGGCTCTTGCTACCCCTATAGTGCCTTTTTTAAGCGGTGTTCCAAAGACCATAATTACCACTGTAACAGCTACAAACAAATGCAATCTGAGGGTTATGCTGCTCAATGCTAGAAGTCTAAAACTCAAGATGCACTTGCTCAAAGCTTCTTAAAATGGAGAACATCGACATTTGTGCTGTAACAGAGACCTGGTTCAAGGCAGCAGAAAGCACCCCTGCACTACCAGGCTATAACTCATTCCACACCTTTCGGCTTCAGAATCTGGACTGAAGCTCCAAAGGTGGTGATGTGTCCATATTCATAAAGGATGTGCACACCTCTAGAACAGTGATTCGGGTCATAGCCTGCTATAGGTATCTAACCATGTCCCAGGACTCACACTCCACATTGCTTAGCACCCTGGAGAATATTAGGGTCTAACCTAACACTCTCATACTGGGTGACTTCAACTACCTCTCCATTAACTGGGAAAACTACTCATGTACCAATACACTTGCCCAACATTTTCTGGAATTCATTAATTCCAATGCCCTGGACCAGCTCATTCTTACCCCCACTAGAGGTAGCAACATCCTTGACTTGTTCATTACTAACATGGGCGACTGTTACTCTACACCAGTAGTCAACTCCTCCCTGGTTAGATCCAACCACAAACTAATCACCTTGGAAATCTACATCCCTCAACCCCCCCACCCCCACCCCGCAAAGGTAACCACCATGAAACACTTCTCCAAAGCTAACTTTGGGCTCCTAAAAACTGAGATGTCTAACTTAACGGCACCCATGCAAATGGAGAATAGTTGCATGACCGCTGAATCATACACCAATGCACTGTATGAACATGCACACAAATGCATGGATCTCGCCATACCCAATAGAACCAAGACACTCTTCTCCAAAAAAATGAAGCCAATCTGTGGTCCTCTGCCATAAACAAACTCTACAACAGAAGAAGGAAACTGATGCGGAATAAGGTGAAGTCCCAAGACTGGAAAAACTCCCTTATCAGCCTCAACGAAAACTTGAGATCCCTCATCAAATCCTCTAAAGCTAGCTATGAAAACAGAATTGCAGCAGATAGCAAAGACAACCACAAGGCCTTCTATAGTCATGTAAAGAATCTCCATGGCAATACCCAGATTTGCTCTGAGCTACTGCACAATGGTACCTCCTATAGCGAGCCAAGAGATATTGCCAATATACTGGCTGACAGATTCAGTGCCAAATGTATCCCTCTCTCCTCCCCCAAAGGAGCAATCACAATACCAGTAGATTGCCAGGCACCCAGTATTACTGCTGCACAGGTTAAAACAGCACTGTCCAAGACCAAGAATACAGCTTCTATGGGACCTGACAATATCGCTGGCTGTGTTCTACATGAACTACAGAGTGAACTGGCACCTCACCTGTGTGCCATGTTCAATCACAGCTTCACCTCAGGCTTTGCCCCTACTGAATTGCACACTGCTACAGTCATCCCTCTCCAAAAAGGAGGAGCAATAACAGATCCTAGGAACTATCACCCTGTTAGCCTGATGAGTCTGATATGCAAAGCTATGGAATGCATTATCATGGACCTAAAAAACAAGGATATAGGGAATCTCCAAACTCTGGATCCCACACAGTTTGGTTTTGTGAAGGGTAGATCATGCCTGCTCAACCTGGTCAACTTCTTTGAGTCAGTCAGCTGTAGATGAAGGCAAGGTGATTCATACAGCCTATCTGGCCAAGGTTTTTGATACCATTCCCCACTCAGGAATCATAGAAAAACTCACTAAGCTAGGCATCAATCCCTATATCACTAGGTGGGTTGAAAATTGGCTCACAGATAGAACCCACATTGTGATAGCAGCTGAATCCAAGTCAGACTGCCGATCACTCATGAGTGGAGTCCCACAGGGTTCGGTCCTGGGTCCTTTCCTGTTTGGTACCTTCTTCTCTGAAGTCCAGGCCAACACAAAGGGAATCTGGCTGACAAAGTTCACAGACGATTGCAAGTTGGGAGCTATTATTAACTCCCCAAGTGAGGTTGCCATCCTACAGAAAGACCTCACTGAGACCAATGACTGGTGTCAGAATGATGGTCTTAAGCTCAATGTCAAAAAATATGTCATCATCCCCTTTGGGAAAAACCTGGTTTCCATGAATTACCACATCGATGGTAGTCCACTGAACACAGAAGTTGTTATAAGAGATCTGGGAACACAGATTGAGAGCATCCTCTCTTTTGACCACCACATTGCCACTGTGGTCAGAAAGTCTTTCTATGTGGCACATCTCATTACTAAGGGTTTTGCATCCAGGAAGAAAGAGGTCATTGGCCTAATGAGGGAAGAGTAGAGGGAGACAATCATCGAGTACAATGGCCCATTTGTCATGTACCTCATTAGATACCTGCAACAACTGGAGAGGCCAAAAAATTACCTCACAAAGAGGATCCTAGGCCTTAAACACTTGTCACAAATAGACTCAAAAAAACTCCAACTATTCTCTCTTATATTGCCTACTTAGAGATGATCTCTGCTTGACTTACAAAGCCATGTCTGACCCAGCTCTGTTAGAAATGCTCCATCTAAAGAAATCCCAATCCCTCTGCACCACATTCTCCAGAGACCTCAACCTTATTACCACAATCAACAGAACATGCTGGAGGGGCAGGTTCGTAACCCAGAGATTGCCCAAGCCATGGAATAGACTTCCCATACATGTCAAACAGAGCACTTCATTGGCCATCTTCAAGAGAAATCTTGATGGGTGGATGGGAAATAGAAAATTCACCCCAGGGATCACTCCAGTGGCTCTACTCGACAGAGGCACTGGGAACTAAGGTTGGGTGGCTCAATGCCAGGTTAATCCTGTGAGCTAGGCTTGTAAAGGCTCCAGGGCCATTAGCCTAGTACACACCTATGAACCTATAAAATAGACTGGCCACCCTTTAAACAACTACACCTTAATGATGCTGTACTATACTTTAATAACACCTTCCTTCACATATTTAATACCCCAGCTCCCATTTGTTTGAAAAGAATCAAAAAGAACATGGCACCATGGTTCTCTAAGGAATGTAAACACCTGATGAAACAAAGGGACCTAGCCTGGATAACCTGGAAACTAATCAAAAATGAACAAAATCATGTTAATTTCAAAATACTATGTAACAAAGTGGCAAAACTAATCAACAGAGATAAGAAGTCATACTATTCCCAGCTTCAACTTCAGCATAAAATCAGCCTTAATAAATTTTGGCATGCCATATCTTCTCTATTTCACCCTGGAACAAATAGAGAGCAGACCCTATTACCTGATACCCCTGCATCACACATAGGTGAAAACTTTAACAAGCCCTTTATAAAATCAATATCAGACCTACTAACTAACATCCCTAATGCTGGACTCCCCACCCTTCAACCTATTCAGACACAAAACCTAGACCAACAACTACTTCTAACCTTGTCATTAATAACCCCCTTACTCAACAAAGTGTCTTACAAACCCTATTCTTATTTCATCTATACCCACTGACACCATTAAGAAACTGCTACAAAAACTAAAACCCTGCTCCACCTCAGCTGATAATCTTCCACCGCACTACCTCAAACTGGCTGCCAACTCAATCAGCCTGCACAATCATTATCCTTATAAATAGGACTTTATCTGAATCAGAAGTGCCTATCATATGGAAACAATCTCACATCACCCCCATCCATAAAGGTGGCATCTCTTTTGAACCATCCAGTTTCCATCCTATATCCATCTTGTCACTCATATCCAACATTCTTGAGAGAGGTTTCCATCACTAGGTAATGCAATATCTACTGCAAAACAATCTTTTAACCAAAACCCAACATGGCCTCCAGCATAGCCACAGCACAGCTACAGCCCTATTATCTTTTACAGACACCGTGAACAAGACAAGATATGCAGGAAGCTATACAGCCTCAGTATTGATCTCTCCATGGCCTTTAACACAGTGTCTCACCCCTTACTATTAAACACACTGTCTAATTTAGGCTTCTCACATAACATAGTAAAATGGTTTCAGAGCTACCTCAAGGATCATAAACGAGGAGTGAAATGGTCCAATGAACTCTTATCCTTTCTCCACAACCCTACTGGAGTTCCTTAAGGCTCAATCCTAGGACCCCTACTCTTCAACATTTACACAAACAACCTTCACACTACCTCTCACCCTGGAACCCTCTTTCAATATGCTGATGATTCCACCATAATCTGTATCACTCAGTCACCACCAGAACTACTTTCAAAAACTCAACAGTCCTTTCCTGCAGTTAAATCCTGGCTAAGAAATTCCCAACTCTTTCTTAATCCAAAGAAGACTAAACTAGTACTCTTTCACCCCAAAAACACCTCCCCTGTCACTGATCATTTTAACATCCTTGCATCTGACAACACTGTCATAGAAATTGTGCAGGAAGCCAAACTTCTAGGTGTTATCATTGACAGTAACCCTTCGTTTGACCCCCTTATGCAGCAAAATATAAAGAAAACTCATCAAAAACTGGAACTCTTATATAGAAACAAACATTTCTTTACTGCAGCAACCAAAACTACCCTTGCAAAAACATTTTTACTTCCCTCCCTTCTTTACGGTGTTCCTATCCTTACTAATTTACAAACTTCTACCCTAAGCATGATGAAACAGTGCTAACAAAGTTGCAAAGTTTGCCACAAACTCTAAATATCACACACTCCACAGTAAACTGCTCCCAGAAGTAAACTGACTTGAACTCCCCAAACGACCTGCCTTTATTTAGATATCCTGATGAAAAACTTCAGAAAAGTTGTACCTAGAAACAAACCGCTTTAATAACTTTAAACGCACTTTTTTTACAAACGTTTTTCGTCTTACTCTATAGTAAAACTTCTTCAGAAAAAAAACAGTTCATTGGATGTAGCCCTTATATAAATTTGATTGAAATTTTGGCGCCAAACTATGCACCAAATCATGATGAAATTTAAAGTTATATTCGCCTACATTACATTTCAAAAAATACACTGATAAAATACATTAATAAAATACATCATAAAAACTGGAATAACTCTAATAATAAATACCATTATTAAAAATTGTTAAGCATAAATAAGTTTTTACCATGTACACCATTAAGAAACTTTAAACATCGCATAATAAAGAACAACGATGGGGTGACAACCTTATTTATACTTAAATACCACATGTTCAATATTCAAACCAACATATATATGAAAAAATATATATATGAAAAAATATATATATATGTTTTATCAAAACTTGAACACCGATGCTTTTATATCAGTGTAGCAGCATTCCGAACTGTTAATGTTTTCCGTCTAAAATGACAGATGTCCAGAATACTATTCAAATATCATGACAGGTGAGATGTATAAATAACCATGCCAAAGGAAGTAAATAATGAATGTATTACTATTTCATGAATTCACTGATTTCAAAACTAAAGATGAATTATTTACATCGATCACTGTTTTGAATATATATTAGTGAGCCTCTGATTTAACTAACTTACAAATTATATAAATTGCATAGGGATTGAGAGGGTTGCCTAATGGTTAAGGTGTTTACCTTACAAACACAAGGTGCAGGGCTTGAATCTCACACGAGGTAATTGGCTAGGCTTAAAATGGCTCGCAAGGGCAGTTAGCTTAGTACTAAACTATGAACCTATGGATTCATCATATTTTTAGGGTGGGAGGGTGACCTAATGGTTAAGGTGTTTGCCTTACAAACACAAGGTGCAAGGTTGGAGTCTGACAAGGGATAATTGGCTAGGCTTATAATGGCCTGCAAGGGCAGATAGCCTAGTACTAACCTATGAACCTATGAACCTATATATCATGACAAGAGTCCAGAATTTTTCCACATATTTTAAAAAGCGTTAAATATGCAAAAGTCTATAACGTAAAAATAATAATACTGATAAATTGATACCCTCCTGAAGGAATTTATGTTTACATTTAAATTGTATTTATTATCTGTATTTAAAAATTCATTTCCCATATAAAGGAAAACCTTTCTTATATATGAAATTCAGTGATATACAAAATAATATACAATATAAATGATATACAAATACGCAAATATTTATTGATACATATAGTATATTACTTATAAGCTAAATATTTAAAATTATTAATTGATACTAAGCAAACTAAGTAAACCAGGTCACTGTCTGTATTCGTACTCTGTCTCTATACTATGTAAACAAAACAGCGGAGTAGCAGCATACTATAAAACAAATAAAAAGAAAAAACACTACTCAGGAATCACGAACCCAAATTTATTACATCCAAAAACACATCAGTTTAAGCGCTTTCGTTCACTTTGGTAAGGAACTACTTCTGGTTCGTGATTCCTGAGTAGCGTTTTTTCTGTCTCTATACTATGGAATTCACGAGTTCCTATTACGTGATTGAAAGTACAAAACTTCGAACACCACAAGATCGAACTTCTATGTTAGAAGTTTTATAATTTCGAACACAAAAAAAAAAAACATCGGACAGAAAGTAACTGTCGTAAGCAGGGGGACAAGCCCCCATGCACCTCCCGCACACCCCACTATTTAAATATACTAACTCTGAGATCGCACTACAATGCGGAAAGGGAATATTTCCCTTTACTGCACTGCAGTGTGATCTCGGAGTTGGTATATTAAAAGAGCGGAGGGTGTGGGGGTCACAACCCCTCATGTGTGGGATGCAGGGGGGCTTGCCCCCCTGCTTACAACAGTTATTGAGTTGGTTTTGTTTTGTTTTTTTAATTCGAATTGCTGAAACTTCGAACACTTGTGTTTGATGTTTTCAGGTTCGAAGTTTCAGCAATTCGATAACGCAATAGAAACCCGGAATTCACTACCTCTATTTACCAGATCTATGCCTGGCCTAACCCATTTCAAAGCCTCTTT
>NW_025051796.1:0-12250 GCF_019279795.1 Protopterus annectens | reverse complement strand
CTAATGTTAGTCTCAGCTGTACTACTGATGGTAGTCCAAATTAAAGTTGTAAGTTTTTACCTCAGATGCTGCTAATGACTGCTGACAGTCAAAATACACAATGCCAAATGCAGAGCAAAAAAATGAAGATGAAGAAGAAATAAAAAGGTAAATAATATGGAACAAGGGGGTGGATTCATGAACATCTACCTTTAGTGCTACTATTGTGTTGTGCACACAATAGCACACCCTTTTGTATACATTAAGCAGTTCTGCATTTAGTGCAGAGCCTCAAAACAAGAGAAAGTGGCAGGATATGCTAATGATTTCCAAAGGTAAAAATCACCTGCAAAACTCAGTCACTACCATCCCAGATCAAACTTATGTCCCATAACAAAAAAAAAAAAAAAAAAAAAAAAAAAAAAACTTTACAAACATCTTTTTAAGCATATTAATAGCTATGGGCTTCTCTAAGATCAACAACATGGATTCAGGAATTCTTTTAGCACTCTAACTGCCCTGCTATCTGCTGTAGATAATATATACAGTATCATTAATGAAGAACTTATCACTGTAGGAATATTTGTATATATAACTAGCTAGAGCATTTGAAACAGTCAACCTTAGATTTCTTCTACTCAAGCTCAAAAGACTAAACCCCGGATTTACTAATCCTCCGTGTAAGACTTAATAAATCTTACTCGGAGGCTGCAGTTGAACGGTTTGACGTCAGTGTGCCATGAATATTCATGAGGGCACGCTGACTCAACCGTAACTCTTACACGGACTGAGAGAAAGTTAGGGCATGTCCGACTGCCGAAAGCAGTCTAAATGTGCATGCCCCTGCAAGGTTTTAAAAAGCATAATGTCAACACACAAGAGCGAAGTTCGCTAAATGTACTTGCACCCAACACCACACTCCCTGACACTGTAAACCCCTCATCACACTTATATAAAGTAAATAATTATATATATTTTTAAATCCACAATATAGCTGCCTGTGATTTGGCAGGTAGGCGAGGGTGTGCCCATTGCTTATCTAGAGTTAGCAATTCTGACATGGAAGAGCATAAGAAAGAATGTTTATGCAAATGACACCACATTGCAATAGCATAATGGTAGAGCGTATGCACAAAAAGAAAGCATTCACAGTTCGAGTCCCACCACTCCCCTTCTTATTTATGTTTTAAATCAGTATTTGAAATAATACCAGACATATATGATTAAAATTTTATTAAAAGCAGTGACATGGCCAAAGTATCAGTGAACAAACTAAATCATTTTAAAGGACCCAGATATATAATAGCCTGCTGTTAAGCAACGCTTTACACAGCTAAACACAGGTGCCTATAGTTTAATAGTGCTTTACCAGCTAAACAGAGGTGCCCATAGTTTATTAGCGCTTTACCCAGTTAAACAGAGTTGCCCATAGTTGAATAGCACTTTAACCAGTGCAATAGAGTTGCCCAAAGTTTAAAAGCGCTTTACACAGCGCAATATGTTTGTGCGGACATGCGCGCCGCACCAACCAGGGCACCGTAGGGCACTGTGGAGCAACGTAGAGCTAAGTTGCTTAAATGCAGCCACAACCCCTAGCCTGTCTAGACAGCATTAAAATAAAAGAATGATAAGGTTCAAACCCAGGACCCTCTGCAGCATAATCAAAGTACAGAACCACTAAGCCATGACAACATAGGGGAAGCAGCCGCTATTAACATTCATAAACTTACAAATGGTAGTTTAACCATTACTAAGCAGGTCTGCAGTCAGCCGAGAATTTTACAAAACAGCCAATCACAAAAAAGTGTGGGCAATGCGGCATATTTAAGCCCCATAGGTGGGAATACTCACCATAACTGATTGTAGCTCACATTTGCAGTCAGAATGGCAGGTGCAGGAGAGGGTTCACGCTTCCAAGCACCATGTTGGGGCATCGAGGAGTTCAAATACATGGTTTGGCTCCTTGTCCACCATCACGAGTCAAGACTCCTGCAGGGCCAGTTCCAAGGGACGGAGTACAACGCAGAGGGTTGGAACCGGTTAGCTCGTGACCTCACCAGTGCCACAGGCGTTCCTCGGACTGGTGAGCAGGTCTGTCACTACCATGCAGACCTGAAGAGACGAAAGCAGGACCGCCTGAACCAGTGGATACAGGAGGCCCATGGGATGCAGAATGCCCCACAACTGAGTATGTAGCCATGGAATGCAGTATGTAAGAATTGATAATGGAGTATGTATAATGGATAGGTATGTCTCAATATCCCTTCATTTACTTTACAGCTGCAGGTGACCGTGCTACAAATCAGCAAGCCTATGCTGATAGGCTGCTAAGGCTGCACCACCAGGCAGATTAGTGATTATTCTGCATGTATTGTTATATAATATATGGGAGAGAGCATGAAAGAAAGCGTTGTAGTCCAATAAAACAGCCATAGAATTGCCTGAATAAGTCCTCTGCATGTACTGTCAGATAAAAACGTCAGAGAGGCAGAAAAGAGTGTAGTAACCCATTAAGAAAGGTAACATATGTCTGAATAATATCTCTGCAGGCACTGTCATATAACATAAGTGAGTGAGCCTGAAAAAAGATTGTTCTAACCTATTAATAAAGGTATAATATGTCTTGAACATGTCTGCCATAAACACCGTTAAAACAAATAAAGGAGTGAGCCTGTGGAAAAGTGTGCAATGTCATTAATAAAGGTCTAAAACCCAGAGTGTGTCTGTGTCACAGAGTCTGAAATGTTGTTGTACCCTTGCATTATACAAACAGTACTGTTTGAAAATGTGCTGGCAACCCAGAGTTATGCAGTCCCATATAAAGTGGGTGATGGAAGTGCTAGTAGCTGTGAAACATATATACAGTCCACAATAGTCAGTTACTGGCTGGCATGAATAAGTAAACCTGGCACACATGTAGCATGTAATTATTCACCAGAAATGTGAGTGTGTGTCAAGAAATGCAGGGTTTTATACAAATCGAAGTGAAAATGTCATGTGAAAACATCCCAGATATGTAGATAAAGAAATATAAATGCAAACAAGAAATATGTAGCAGTAACATCTGCATCCTGGACAGTTAGTATGTCAGATATAGGTCAGGCATATATTGAACTAGCCAAACCCATGACACAACCTAATGTATGGTGACAAGTGTAGTAATGCAGGTAGGGATATACACTTGCAATCACTGGGAATGTAGTGTAGACTAAAAGGCCATTATAAGATGTTAACCGAGGTTTTTTTCTACACCCTACCGTATGTGCATAAACCATGCAATTCCACACCTCGATGGGTATGTGTAACCTTAAATATTTGTTGGGACATATGTCCTATTGTTTTATAAATATTTGCATTGATGTTGATGCATGTTCCCTGTTCAAACACCATGTTCATAGTGGCCTGTTGCTACCAAACATCCCTGCATGCTGTTGGAATATCCACTGTCGTTCAATATATGCATGTTATGCTTGCTGTTCAACTGTTGGAACCTTGGTGTGTTGGGTTAATGGAAATATTACTGCATGCTGTTACAACTAATCTGAAATGCTGTTGTTTATGTTGTAATTAAACACACCTAATCTCAGAAAGTATGGGAAGGCCGGTCCCAGCGGACCCACCTGTCCCTCCTCAGTTGGCGAGTGCACCTGGCACCAGCGGCTCTGGTGCCCAGCCTGGGCTCCCCTCCTCCATTGTTCCTGTGCCACCTTCGGGTGGAAGCACTGTGAGGGATGGGGCTCATCCCCCCGTGCAAGCGTAGGCAGAGGAGGGCCACCTGTCACCCTTGCTAGGGTCCAGGCTGTGGTGCATAGGGAGATCCAGCATTCAGTCACTGATCCCCTACGCCAGCTCGAGGCGAAAGTGACACATCTCTTGGGTGAGCCTGCCCATCCTACACAGCCCTCAGCACAGCCACCCTCAGGGCTGTGAAGATGCAGTGGTGACTGCCCATGGGTGGGGATCTCAGTTCCACTGTTACCATCTGTGGGCTCGTGGGCTTGCGATTTCCAAACATCCTTCCCCGTCAATTGTGTTCACACACCCCATGTGTCAAACCCTGCCCCTGTATGCATCTTGTTTGTCTTGTCTGTTTACCTCCCCAGCCTACCTCCCCAAATATACCTACTTCCTCTACCTCACATTCCACTCTCACCTGAAAAAAAAAATTAAAAAAAAGGGCAAACTGTTCCCACAAAAAAATTATACCCCATACATAGCTGCCCAATTTGCACACATGTCCACTGGACATGTAAACTTATAATTTTAATTGGCAGTACAACATATTTTGTTGTCCTCACCCCTCTCTCAGGGCTGGAAGGTTTTAAATTTCACACCAAATTTCAAACATATGCACAGCTGTTGCTGGTAAAGAAATGGGCAGGTATGGACCTTCCCTACACCCATCCTGCACATCCTGAGCTGGTTTCCCTACTGTCTTTAACTCTTTGTGCCCCCTTTTTCACCACTTTCCTATCTCCCCATTTTCTTTTCTTTAAAAGAAATTAGCATGGCGGTTAGCGGGAGTAAGCACTTTTATGCAGTAGTTAGTGGGGGTGTGCGAGTGTGAGCTTGTGTGCACTTAGCTAAGCATTGCTAAGTGTCATGCAAACCTGTGCAAACCTGCTTACAACTGCTTTAAAGTGCCTTAGTCACTCTATAGGTAAAGGCCCTTGTACCGCGCAGCAGCAAAATAAAATACCCTTGTTAGTCTTGAACCCGGGACCTTGGACTCACCAGTCTGCATGAAGTACCACTACACTATAGCAGATATACAATAACTTAGTGCTGAAAGCAATATATCATGCATTACCATGAGTGAATTTAAAGGGAAAATAGGAATGGCATAACACAAATCTTATTCTGTGGGCCTTAACCAGCAGGTGTTGTGGAATTTCATGACATGACTGTGAAAAGAGAATCAGCCATGCTAGTAGGGAATAATGTTACAGTAGCACCTTACAAACCCCACACAGTATCAGGGCAGGATAAACACTGGCATATTTGCATAGGTCACAGGCCAGACCTCCCAACAGTGACTGCTCTACAGTGATGACCCTGATTTGTAAACAAATGTTAGCTGTGCCCCTCTGACTCCCTGTGAAATGTACTAACAGTACGCAGAAAGATGGGGAATCTCACTTAATGACAAATATCAATAAGTGAGGGTAGACACCGCTTGCATGTCAGAAAAGGTGTAGTAATACATATGCTCTGAATCCCCCAAAGTCTGAACTGCAAAATGTCTGAAATATATCACATGTGTATCCCAGTTATATGTACCTTTCCCTTAGTTGTTCAAATATATACGTGAGAGTATCTGAGGCCTGGAAGAGTCAGAAACACACAGGCATATCAGCTTGTCTGCTGTTACACACTCTGCAAATAGCTGTAGAATGAATCCCACAAGCATGCCCTTATGTAGAAGTACAACACAGAAATATAAAAGGATGTAGCCATGTACTGCTAGCAACCAGCTGTGACAATGCCATTGTTCAGGTGCTGAAAAGACTGCTGTGGTGCACAGTCAAAGAATACTAGGCTGACCTCTGTCTACCATCTGGATATGTCCACAGGTGGGAGCTACTCAGACAGACTACTAGCCTTTATAGACTTACAGGTACACAGCAACTCTGCATGTTCAGTAAGATAAACATCACACGATAATAAATAATGCACTCTGCACTTCTGCACCCCTACCCAAAGGTACTATATACCCATGTAGTCAGGCACAACCAAGGGTGTAGGTAGGCATACACAGTAGTGAAACATGTCCAGTTGTCCTGAGCAGACTGCGCTAATGTCAACACAAACAAACCACAAATTGTTCAGAAGTGAGTAACGTACTAATGACAGTGTAGCAGTTCACAAACAGTGCATGTGCCTGATATTCATAATTGGTAGTACAACACACTTAGTTGTCTTCACCCCTCTCTCAGGGGTGGAAGGTTTCAAATATCCCTCCTAATGTATTGCATATGCACAGCTGTTGCTGGTAAAGAAATGGGCAGCTATGGACCCTCTCCACACCCATCCTGTACATCCCGAGCTGGTTTCCCTACTATCAAAACCCTCTTTGTGCACCCTTTATCACCACATTCCTATCTCCCTATTTACTTTTCTGTCAAAGAAATGAGCGCAGAGGTTAGCAGGAGTGAGCACTTGTAAACAGTAGTAAGCGGGTTTGCACCAGTGTGTGCATGCGTGTGCTTAGCTTAGCATTGCTAAGATATGATAAGCTAAGCCAAGCTTGGCTTAGTATTGCTAAAATAAAATAAGCTAAGCTAAGCTTAGCTTAGCATCGTGCAAATCCAGCAAACCCGCTTACAACTGCTTAAAAGTGCGTTAGTCACTCTGTATGACAAGGCCCTTGTACTGCTCAGCAGCAAAATAAAAAAACTTATCAGTCTCAAACCCAGGACCTTGGACTCACCAGTCTGCATGAAGTACCACTACACCACAACAGATATACAATAGCTTGGTGCTGAAAGAAATATAACATGCATTACAATGAGTGAATGTAAAGGGAAAATAGGAAAGCCATAGGAATACATTGCAATAACTACTGTTGTATGCCAGTTAATTCTCTAATTCGAAAAGAAAGTACATACTCCCATGTATCCAGTGTTAGCATTAGGAGGTGTGAGAAAACCTAAACACTGAGAAGAGTGCACTGGAAGAAGCAACAGTCAGGTTTCAGTACAACATGCATTTCACTGGCTACAACCCAGCTTCAGATATGAGACATATACCAACCTTCCGACTGAGACAACAGTGTCCACAGTAAACAAGCATGGTCCCCACCTTACAAAACTGAAAGGGCTATGCCTACCTAACCTATCATTTTATAGCAGTGTCCTGAAATCACAGTGAGAACTGCAATTACCACACAGCAGGCTGCATGCAATTACTAAATGGTGGGCACCAATTGGTGCAGAGGTCATCACATGCACATGTGCAGATATCTCGAAAAACAGCCTGTATCTGCTGTCCACACATGCAATAATATCATTGCAACAACTGGGGGAGAGAGAGAGAGAGAGAGAGAGAGCATGAATGAGAGAGACAGACAGAGACAGATGCTGAAAACAAACAGCAACACACTGAGGAAACAAAACAAAAAAAAAAAAATAAAAATAAAAAAACAACACCTACAACAGAAGGAGGTGAGGAATACAAAGGTAAGGTATGTAACAGATATGTATTTGGTGACATCTGAAAGATGTGTCTGAAGGGTACTCTACATACTGTGAATCATCCATATGGGGCAGCTGTCCGTATCTATATGTACATGCACATTTGCATAGGGCAAGGGACATACTGCAACTGTTAGTGAAGGCTGGACATATGTATGTTGTTGAAGGCTGCTATGTGCACATATGTATGTAGGTTGTAGTGTGTGGCATTGCAGACAGCAAGCAGTGCCGATATATGTCATGTGGTGATTAAACGCTGTGGGACTGAGCTACAGGCAGTGAGGCCTGCTACAGCTATACGGCCTGAGGACAGCAGAATGCATTCTGCACAACATTGTGCAATAGTATTACATAACCGTATGTCTCACAACTGTTACATAATTGACATCCCCACCATGAAAGGTGGGCAGTATATGTGCCTATATGTGCAGCTATATGTACAGCAATGGATGTTTACATGTATGTGTATATATACATGTATATGTGTGCATAGATATATAGATATATATATGGATATAGTTAGATATATATGGATATATATGGATAAATATAGATATATATCGATATATATGGATATATATATATATATATAGATATATATGGATATATATATATATATATATATATATATATATATATATATAGATATATATATAGATATGTATGGATATGTATGGATATGTATAGATATGGATATATATGGATAGATACAGATACATATGGATAGATATGTATATATGTATGTATGTGTGTGTATATGTATATATATATATATATATATATATATATATATATATATATATATGTATATAAAACAGAGAGAGTGAGTGAGACACGGGGTCATATGTACTGCAACAGGTGCCTGTTGTCTAAGGCATGGACTGAACACCAGTGTTGATACTGCAGTGCCATACCCCATTCCAAAACACCTTATGCAGTAACTGTCACATAGGTGGTAGCCTGCCTAACACTGATTGTTTCAGAAGGGTACACGGGACACAGGTGGACAGTAGGCTCCCCTTTGATAATCACAGTGACAACAGTAGTAATGTAATCTGTCTACATGGTACATGTCATCACAAAAGGTGTGTCAACTAGGGAAATATAGGTCGGTGTTCCCCTCTACTCATCACAATGCCCCATGTGGTATGTCCCTCACATGACAACTACAGCAAGTGGAAAGGCCACAGATACCTAACAAAGAGTAATACTGCCCTCAAACACATGCCCTATGTAGACTGACTCACAAACCACAGCTAGAGTGCGTTGCATACCGTCCACCCAGAGGTTACCACTGCCGGACATACAGAGGTATGTCACACCCATAGCAGTCGGCCAGCCACCATGACAACACCTCACAATCCCTCCGGGCTACATGACCTAGGGTCCTAATCCTTGTCACCTCACTAAACAGCAGATGCTGGAGGTACAGGTTCCTATCCACAAATATGTCATACTCTGGACTAAACCACCCAGCATGAACAAACAAAGCTCCTCATTAGCAGATGTCATACATACCCCTGATGATTGTTTTGGAGATAGGTAATATGCCCTTTGGAGTCACCTCTGTGCAACTGGTTGACAGGAGCAAGTGAAATCCCATTACATGTGTGTCAAAGGCCAGGGTAGCATATGACTAGGATGCTCTAGGCCCTAGGGCCAATAGCGTATTACCTACCTATGACACAATGCACACACAAATATACTCAGTGCAATACCTGCTATGTGAGGTGGAATGAGTGTGACAGTGACTGTGTGCAAGGTTTGTAAAGGTGTGATAGCTTAGTGTGAGGTTGTGTCTGTCATGGTAGTTTGTGTCCTAGGTGTGAAGCCGGAGAAAGATGTGTCAGTTATGGGGATGCAGACATAGTAGGATGGCATATGTTGTGACGTAGTTCCTTGTGTACGACTGTGGTGTCCCAATGTAGGCTGAAGCAATGCATGTATGCTCAGTAAGTAGTATTGCTGGTGACTCCGGCTCGCATATGAACTGTTGTACTACCTGAAGCTGTAGGCCTAAGCAGCACAGTATGGTGTATGTTCACAGTCCCTGGTAACACTGTCTTGTGTGTTTCCTGTAGTCTGCACAGATTACATACCACAGGCATAGGTATCTGTAAGTAGGGGCACACAGTACTATAAGGTACACAGGTAATGCTCATCTGTGTCGGCATACATCTGTGTGTTATATGTATGTCTGATGTGTGTTTAATGATGCCCGTACCATGCCTGCAATGACATGTGTGCTACAGGGTATGTGTGTGTACCTATCAACATGTATACTCTGTTACAGCAGTATGCCAGCTATATTAACAACCGTGCACATATAGGTTCATAGGTTCATACTAGGCTATCTGCCCTGGGGCATTTATAAGCCTAGCCCGAGTGTGTTTGGCTTTCGCCACTCTTTGATTTGAGTTTGCTGTGCCCTTTTTAAGGTTAGTTTACTGTCCCTCTGTCTAGTAGTGACACAGAAGTAATCCCTGGGGTAAACCTACGATCTCTCATCCACTCATCAAGATTCCTCTTGAAGAGAGTCAATGAGGTGCTCTGCCTAACATGGACTGGGATTCTATTCCAGAGTGAAGAGAGCCTCTGGGTTATGAATATGTTAGGTAGGGGTATGGCATCAAAGACTAGGGTGGTTTACCGGTAATACTGTAAATGTACATGACATTCATTGCATTGGATGACATATTTCTTCATGCATTAGCTTGATATATACCCCCGGAGTGAGGTTGTGCATTGTATCCCAAACAGTATGCCGACTACTGGTGTTTACTGGTGTGTTATATTGAGTGTTGCAGGCACTGTCAGCCAGTTGTGTGCTGAGCACTGATATGTGGTATTGAATGTGTGTATCCCCTGATAGACAGATAGATGCTATATATGGCAGTTAAGTGATATCTGCACTTCATAATGTTAAGTGTGCCACATGACATGCTCACACATATAGTTTAATTGTCTTCTAGGGTTATGGCTCATCAACGTAATCCATCGTATTCAGCTGCAGAGGAGCAGGAAATTCTGAACAGCCTGGTGCAGCACTATAACCTGCTTTTTTCCAGGGCCAGCCAGCACCAGCATGACCGTACTGCACTGTGGCAAGACCTGGTTTGCCAGGTAAATGACATAGGCATGCATAACTGGACATATGAGCAGGTACGCCATCACTGCAGTGATTTAATTAGACATGTCCGGCGGCATGCGTCTGATATCCATAGGCTACAGCTTGCCACAGGTGGTGGAGCGGCCATACATCCCCCCTCACCAGAGTGGAGGAGCTGCTCCTAAGCGTGGTGGCTCCTGGCCTACAGCAGCAACAGCATTACACATGTGTCATCATGGAGGCTGGAGCCACCCAGCAGGATGATATGGAGCATGCAGGTAATACGCCCTAGCTGTAGACTACCGTTACCTGTATTGTTAGAATATGCGTATGTGAGATGTGTACTGTGTGTTTAGCAGTTGTGCTGCCTAACGTGTGCAATACTGATATTTGGAATAGTATCCGTACATCTGTGACTGTTGGCTGTTGTTCCACTGTCATTTAGCACACTCACAGTAGCAATGCCACAGATGTGGCCACTGACAAACTGTGTCATATTCTTCTAGGTCCCTCTGGTGTGACAGCAGAGCAGACAATAGATGCTGGTGAGTGTGTTAACATTTTAATATTGGTAATGAAATGTGCATGTCATAGGTGAGGTGTAGGCCATGTACACGTAACACACCTATGCATAATGCATGCTGTGCATGTTTGCTGTGAGACATCAGTCATCTCAGTAAAGTCAGTTGCTGCCTCAATCACATGCAATGCACAGTGCAGCAGGCACAATTGTGGCAACACTGTACTACACATTGGATATGCATAGTTGCTACAGCTGTACACAACAGAACACGTTCATCATACGCAGTACACAAAAACATGCTACATTTGGCATTACCACACACCCGCTGTAAGGTGACACTTCAGTATCCCACATGTCATGCACACACACATGATGTACCTCAAGGGTAGAGGCCTATCATGGGGCTGTGCAACACTCTGCAACACATAACACAGTCATGTTAGGCAATGCTCCCTATTGGGCACCTCACACACCCATGTACAAGGTGGCTGTGTAATTGTGAACATAGCCACGGCACTGCAGTTCAGGTACAGCATGCTAGGCAGTGGTCTTGCACACATTAGTAGCTGTGAGTGACCACAAGATGCATGTTGATGATGGCACAGGGTACTAAACCCCATCCAGTTACAGTGACCACAGTACTACTCATAGCAGTCATTGCTTTGCACCTCAGTGTTGTGTGTGTGTGCAAACATATGCACCTATACACAATATGCATAGCATGTTGTCTGTGTGCTTACATATGCCAGTATACACAATATGCACTGCAGTCACCATCCACACAAAGTGTCACATATATGTCCTGGAATGCTAGTGGGTGTATAGGTCACTTGACACACATTGGGTATGTGTGGGGTTTAATGTTGCAGTCATGTAGCATGCCATGCCATCTCTGGCACCCACATATCTGCAATATGTCCCACACTCACCAAAACCTCCGTACACTGGTCATGTCAAGCATTGGGATTCCTTCACGTCAACATGCACCGCACATCCCGTGTGTGTACATAGCAAGCATGTGCTACACTCGGGCCCACTATTATCTGCTATGGACACAGACACTGCGCTCAGACATGGATATCTATGTGTCACACAGATAACACATGCAGCCATGGCATGTATACTTGTCAGTGATGGTGCACAGGGCATTGCAGAGCTGATAATACCTGCACAGCAATGTTGTGTCCATGTACACATTGTGTTCCAGGGTGTAGCCAATCACTGAACAGCTACACAATTGCATCAAAGCCATGTATACTGCCATTTAATAGGGGCATCTACACTTGCACTGCATGGTCTTGTGCAACACATATTCTGCATGCTGACATGTGTGTGGTGACTGTCTACCTTGTGATACTGACACCCACCTTCACCCACTATAGAGTATGTGTTGGATTGCTGGTATGTGTGTGTATGTGCTGTAGTGAGGTGTGTATTTTTTTTGTG
>NW_025051795.1:0-11018 GCF_019279795.1 Protopterus annectens | reverse complement strand
TAGTTTGTGATTTTTGGCTAGAACATGCATTCCTTCTTATATTTACTACTTGTAAAACTGCTAGTTTTTTTTATTCAATATTATACATAATGTACAACCTCTTTAACTCTACTTATGCTTAGGTGAATTAAATTATAGTAGGATTGTAGCAGTGAGAAGAAACTACACTTAAAAATCACATATAATTTTCAGTCGTTTAAATTCATACAAATGAGATCTACTTTCTAATATAGATCGATTGCCCTACTTTTATTATTATTAAGCTGCATTTTAGAATTCTAGGCTCAACTATTCCCTTTTTTTAAAACAAGTTTATTGTTTTTAACATACAAAATAAATATCATAACAATTTTATACAAGTAATTAAAATAGAAATAGTTATAACATTCAATAAAACCATAAAGTATTTACCAAAGACATCACTACAAATCAAATCAATTGATTAAACTGCAATATCATGCTAATGAAACTAAGATTTTTTTAACAGGATTTGTAAAGTATCCCATATAATATAACAAGATGTTTTTCTAGTAGTTCTTGATTTTATTGTCATCAATTCCATATGACACACTTCAGTCATAACATTTTAAATTCATTAAATGAAGGAGGGTATCTGAAATCAATTTCTGGTTGTTATTTTTCTAGCCACTGCTAGAATAGACCATAATAAGGAAGCTTAACTTTTTAACACTTTTAGGGAATAAGTGTATTAAATAATATAAGTGATTTAAAACAGTGAAATTATCTGTGAAAGGGCCTGCAAAAAATCATTGATTAACTTCCAATATTCCTTCAATTTATATACAGTCATAAAGCGTATGTGCCCAATCAGCATTAATTTCTACATTACACCTTTTTTATAAGTTGTCTTTATTATTTATTTTATTCATCGGTAAAAGTTATGAAGGATCTGTATAAACATTTCCAAGTAAAAAGTCTCCAATTAATGGAAGAAGTAGTTTTATAAGATTCCAATATATATTGTTTATCTTGTTGTTTTGTTGGTTTCACCATTAATGAAATGAAATAATTCAATAGGTATCACACTGTAATGAGTTTCTTCTCTGATAATTTTATGTATGTGAGGCTTACCTTTATCAGAAACTCTATGTTGTAAATTTAATATCAAGTAATCAATCAGTATTGGAACAGATTCTTTAACTGTTAAAGACATTAAATCAATTTTGTTAATAAGATGTTATATGTGCAACAAAAATAAAAAGAAAAGTCCAAGCTCATTAACAGTGAAGAGAGATCCAACACTATTTATTACCCTTTCTCTAGCGCCTCGGCTCACGCCTTCAAGAAGAATGTGTTGGATCTCTTCACTTGTTAATAAGATGTTGTCTAAAGGTCTGAACTTCTAACCAACAAGTTTCTCTCAAATCAAATTCTTGCTTTAAGAAGTCTAAATTTTTTACTTTATTATCAAACAGCAATTGATACCAATAGAATCCTCTGTGACTAAAAAGGTTCTTTCAGAAGTGGTTGACAAAAGCATACCTTGTGTATACATTATAGAATAGAATAAATTCCATTCCTTATACTTAGGATACATGAATATAAAATTACGATAACTGATAATAATGTTTAATGGGTAACTAACTGTATATTTTGGTGTATGTAATGGTTGAAGTACAAATTCTTTTAGTAACCATAACATGGTGTTATTTACAATATATTTTATGTGCTAAGAAGTTTTCATGAAGTGAATACTAATTGGTTCCCAGTAATATTTCATCTTGCAACATATGACTGATCTATTATTAACAAAGTAATAACTTTTATAATAGAAGAGATAGTATATAAATTAAAGTCTGGAAATGAAGTACTATGAGACCAGCTATTAGTATGTTTTCTTTAATGCAATCCTAGGTCATGGGTGCCCATAAGAAATTTAACATTGGAATTCAATTTCTTAATAATTATTTTTGTAGGTGGGAGTATTATTGATTGTATTAAGTATAATATCTTAGGAATATTATCATTTTAATAATTGTGAGTCTCTCTTCCATGGTAAAAACATATTTGTCCAGCTATTGAAAAGATTTGTGTATATTAAGAAGACAGGTACTATAATTGTATGTATAATAGATTTGATATCCTTAGTTAATATTATACCTAAGTATATTATCTGACCTGAGTTAGGTATATATTTGCTAAAATCACTGATGAGGGACATTTTTCGTGTGTATATTGGTAATATTTAGTTTTTCTTCATTAGTTTTAAACCAGGATATTTTAAATCCATCATTTTATCAAATAGGGACTGCATAGAAGAGTTAGATCCTGCTGATGTAATTAGAACATCATCTGCAAAAAGTTGTATTCTGGATGTTTTATTTTCATCTATATCAAATCCTTCTATGTAGTACTGTTTCACAATCAAATTATTACTAAGGCTCATTATTAAAGTAAATAATAGTGGAAGAGTGGACACCCACTTATTTTGTACCTTTTAAAATGGGTATTTTTGTGAGACATATATTCCTATCTTAATGTAAGCCAATGCTTAACTATATAGATGTTCAATTACATTTACAAAATGCATCTGAGAAGTTTGTGCACTTCAGTAAGATAAACAAGTAGTCCCAACTTACAGAATCAAATACTTTGAACTTATATAAAGGACATTAATAAGTGTTAAATCTTTCTTTTCCTATTTGCAAAATCAATTAACGTTAAAAGTTCTCATATATTATCAAAGTATTTCTATTTACAATAAAGCCTGTCTGGTCTATATTTATAATGCATAGGATGATTGTCTTTAATCTATCAGCAAAATACTCATAAACATTTATAGTCAACATTAAGTAGTAAATGGGTCTATATAAGAATTATGGTTGGGTCTTTATTGGGTTTTAAAATTGGCAGAAGTAAATGTGTATTGCTAAGATGGGGGAGTTGTTAACTCATTTTTGGGCCAAAATAAAACCTTATGTATTAATCAGTATACTTTTAGGAAGAATTATATAGATCTCTGGTATAATACCATCATTACCTGGTGCTTTGTTTGATTTAAGCTTGTTTATTTGTGTAACAACCTCTATATGAAATATTTTATCCAATAGTTTAGTCTATTGT
This sequence comes from Protopterus annectens, assembly GCF_019279795.1. Taxonomy (NCBI): domain Eukaryota; kingdom Metazoa; phylum Chordata; order Ceratodontiformes; family Protopteridae; genus Protopterus; species Protopterus annectens. The sequence goes on along the minus strand of NW_025051795.1, from coordinate 7,934 downwards.
TTAATAAGTTTTTTTTGTTCATGTTTGTAGTTATAAATTTCTTTATTTTATCTTAGGCTCCATGTTAATGTTATTATGATTAATTTTGTAGTGATTTCTAAATTCATCCAATATTTCTGGTAAACTAGAAACATTCTTCTTTTTCCTTGGAAAATTTCTTTGATATGATTTTGCTTATTCAACCTTTTTGTTTTATTTTAAGTCTATGTAAGTATTTGGGACTTATTGGGTAAGACAAAACTTATGTTTCTCTAATGTTATTTTAACTTTGTCAGTTCAAATTTCTTTGTATTTCTCATTTTAGTTTGTTTATTTCTTCAATAACTTTTTTTTGTCCATAATATTTTTCTTTATTATTATGTTTATGAGTCTAATTTGCTTTGAATATCTATTAATTCCTTGTCCCAAGATTTCCCTTTTATTATTATACCATCTGATCTTTGTCCATATAAATATAGTTTTAAGCCTCCCAAACATAAACAATGGAGACTTCAGGTGCATTGTTAAGTCTAAAAAATATTGCACTTCTGAAAGTATATAATCTTTATAGTCTTTTAGTTGAGTTAAGTATGCTGGTATCCTTTTTGATCTGAACATTGTAGTACTTTTTATCATAAACTTTCAAAGACAATTGAATTGATCTGATATAGGACACAAAATGATTTTAGAATTAACAATTAAGTCTGTTACCATCTGGTTAGAAATAAAGACTATCTATTTTTGAATAGTTTTATATCTGTTAGAAAAAAAGTGTATGGTAATGATTTTTGAATCTATCCCCAGTTATTAATATCATTCAAATGATATCACGATTAACAAAATCACTAAATGTTTACATTAGATGTAATTTTCCTTTTTCCTATAGTAGTAGTATCTTTTCATGAGATACAATTAAAAGTCACCTGCTAAAATAATATCTCCTATAGAAAATGATATGATCTTATTGAGATGATGTTTCACTGTAATACCAATTCCTGGTATCTGATATACATTGATTAATGTATATATCTTCCATTAATCTATGTTGTAACCATACAAAACATTCCTTTATCATCTTCCTTAAGATTTAATAATTTTGAAGTGGGCATACTTTTATTGCCATAAAATAGCCACTCCTCTTTTTCTGAGTGTGTTCTGAACTAACCAAGACTGTATATTTATTAGTGGCTAATTTATCAATATCCTTTTCAGGGAATGTGTTTCTTGAAGGAGGAATACTAAGTTGGCCCTATGTAAATTAATGTATCTCCCATTAAACTTGCCTTTACCACATATTGGGTTATTCAGTCCATTAATGTTTAAAGAAATTCCTTTTAGAGAAATCATTTGGCTTTTTAAACATATAAAACTTATAATCAAGAATAACAATTAACAAAATAAGTGATATTATACCTCCTCCTTTAGGGGTGTACCAATGCAATATAGCTGTGTTATTGAAAATCTTATGGGATTTTGTATAAGCTTCATTTACTTGTAGTGACAATGAGTTTATAAAATGTGTTATGGATGTCAGAACTATATACAAACAACAATAAACAGATGAAAATAATATTAGGATTAAACATTGCACCCAGCCTGGAGTTAAAAACTCCAACTTTGAGTAGCACATACCACTCCAAGTTATCCCCCTATCCTAAGCAGCAGTACCTCAGCTGCCACCATATCAATTTAATACTAATTATTATTAACTAAAGTTAACCTCATTTAATTAGATTATCTAGTAAAGTAGCAAAGCTAAACAATTTATAAATCAGCTTCATATAGTAACAAATAAGAACATTTAGAAACAGTTCATTATTACTATATACATCTAACACCTTTTGTATAATACATTTCATAATCAAAATAGCATTCTAATAAACTTGATAATGGGAACCAAGAAGAGAGAGAGAGAAAGGAAGAGAGAGAGAGAAACAAACAAAAAAAGGGGCATATCTATATATTAGTTTATTAAAAGCTAGTAAAATAAGTTCTTATGTTCATTTTGGATTCAATAACTTAGGCTATTATGGTTTCCAGACATTACATATATATTAGGATATTTCCCTACTTTCTGTCATAGAAATGCAGTTAACAGTTTTAAAAACTTTACAAAATTACTTTAGCGTAAAGCTTTCTTCTCATACTTGTTGTTTACCAGTTAGATAAAATATTTATACTCCATACATATGTTTTACAAATCATTACTGCACAGCAATAGTATAAATTCCTAGTTATACATAAATCATTGTGAAGAAAGCCATCTGTATTTTATATATCTGAGCTGCTGCTTTAAAATATGTCACATGACAGTTTCTTCTAAGATATAATCATAATATTACTTGTGCTTGTCAATTAGATAAGTCAAATGATTTATAACATTATATATGTTTAAATCATAAGAGTATTTATATACATTAATATGTTGCAGTCATGTAAGCTTTCAAAAACATATGTATATATGTTTTACCTTCTATGCCTTCTAAAATATCTCACTTGCTTACTATGGCAAACTGAATCATTTAAAATCATTATAACTTTCATATTTTATAAATTACATCTTAAATAAGTAAGTTGTTATAAAGAATAACTCCCACATTTTAAATGTCATAGGAGTTTGTTTTCATCCTGAAAGTTGCATTTACAGCAGTTCTACTTCCTGGAACAGTGTTCTTCTTGAATCTGCGATGTGTCAGTGTGAAATCAGGGGTCAAAGTTCAAAATGACTGCATTCAGCTTCTCTCGTGTATTCTGAGTGTTGAAGTTTAAAACAACTTTCGAGCCCGAGTTCATGAAGCTTTCGGCGCAAGGCCCGGTGTAAAGGCTTGCGCCCGGCAGTGCAGTCGAATAATGTCGGGTGTAGCAAGCGCCATATGCATAGTAATGAGTGCGTGCCGCAACCACACTGTGAACCGTCGCGGAGGGCATGTGAGCTTGAGCCCAAAGTAGGATCTTTTGCCGTGGGCGTGGCCAAGCCGGCGGGGCGATGAGCAACCTAAAGTGCTGACTCCACAGGCTGCCTGCAATAGTAACCCGCACCAGCCAGGGTCCGTGGATAATGAAGCGTATGCAGGTATGCAACATAGTACCCGTTCACACAAAGCGGAGAACCAATATGTAACCCACGAAGTCCAAAGTGTACCCGTCAAGGAACAAAGGATCGCGTAATACCCGTGTCCATCACGCCAATGCACTGTCAGTGGAGCATACCCAGTGAAGGTGTACGCAGCAGCATGTCAGCGCGCCGCGCCACATAGAAGTAGCTACATGGGCATGGTCACCAGCGGTAGTGAGAGTACACAGCCGGGTAGCCGTGTCGATGCTAACAACAAGAAGGAAACCAAGATACCACCTAAACACAGACAAGCGTGTGCATAGCAACATAACACTACCCAACAACGTGCCCGTCGCATACACATAGGGCGGCGTATGCCTAAGCGTATTAATATCCAGAAGCAGAACCCCATGCGTACAGAATGTAATACACAACCAGCCCCATCATAGCATGTAACCCGCACCCACATGTCGACCGTGCACCCAACCCAGCTAGCAGCCTTGCGCAGCTGAGACACCTACACACCATGGGTATACCTGGAAATGTAGTAAAGTATTGTCTAGAGGCGGTGCCATCGCGGAGCGAAATATGTACTCCACATGTTAACATCCACCTCAGGTACAGATATCCAAATGGCTGCATGTGAGATGTAGTGGAAGCAGAATGTGTACATCCGCATGTAGTATGGACCTGTCGAAACCCATAGGCGTGCACGCCCATGCAGTGCTATATAACTGTACACATCTGGACAAGGCAGTATGTTCAGCCACCATACTGATGATTAGCTATGCAGACATAATCAAACACAACACATATGGCCCGGAACATCTGCCCACCAAGCAGGGCAGCAACAGGGTTACCACAGGCCTGAAGGTGAAGGTGGGACATCACCACGTTGAGAATAAGCGGTGCGGATGGCTAAACACCTGATGACCAAGCGCATAAAGGATGTAATAACATGTATATGCCTGGATGAATGGGTATGTCATAGCATGGGAATAGGCCAAGCTATCCACCATAATAGCCATGTGTACCAGATACAAACAGCCAGTAACACGCGGTAGTAATGTCAGGGAAAGGCATACACGACTGTGGGAATAGCACAGGACATATGGCATGTGCCAAGTGTTGATGCATATTTACAAATTCGTCAGGATGGGGCTCCCTACAAAGAGGAACATGGTATGCCAACCCCACCCCCACAGATGTACCGGCAGTGGAAACACATCCCAAACACACACCAACACTACCGTCCATCCCACGATAGCACTGGAGGCTGGTCAAAGACCACCATGGCGATGCACAAACAGGGACCACGTGTAACCATTGCCCTAACAACCCCCCTCAGGCCAAAGAATAATAGTATGGACATAGGCATGTAATGCTGTGAAGGATGTGTGAGTAGTCCTCAGTTATCACAGAGGTAGGTACACAGATACACTGTAATCAACCGTGACGTATGTGCACTATAGACAGCATACCTGCAGGTAATACATAGTTCAATCATGTGCCACAGAAATATACACATATGAATGAGGATAGGGGATAGACTAGTGTGAATGGGACAAACTATGAACATAGGTTCATAGGTCCACATAGGTACATAGTAAGGCTATCTACCCAAGGGCAACTATAACCCTAGGCCCATAGTTATGTTTCCTTTGCCAACCCTCGAGTCGAGGAGATAAAATGCCTATTATATTGCTGTACCTCTGTCAAGCAGTGACAATGATGTAATCCCTGGGGTATATCTGCAATCTCCCATCCATTGGGCAAGATCCCCCTCGAACAAGGCCAGCAAAGTTCTCTCTGCCTCACATTTACTGGGATGTTGTTCCACAGCATAGTGAGTGTCTGGGTGATGTATCTGTCCCTCCAACACATTCTATTAATGACTGTGTCAAGGTTCACGTCACCTGCCCCTGTGGTTCTGAGGGATGAAGATCCATTAGGTGAAGCATAGTCATCAAATATGGGTCGACATGGCCTCGCCATTATGTCAGGCACAGGTCACCACACAGAACAAGTGGTATGTGACTGAATGGAGCAATCCTTACAGTCGAACTTGCATAACACAAATTCCTGACACCCTGCATCAAGTCTGACAGCTGAACCTATGGGGCCTTCCCAGCTGCTGCACCCGGGTGTCGAGGGTCAGATACACCTTCCGAGATGGGGGCAATGTACTCAATCATGGGTCTAATGAGTGATGAGTACAAGGAGTGCGATGACCTCCCCTGATCTAGATGTGAATCCCTGCACGATCCAGGTGGGCAATGTAGAAGTTCTGACCGAACCCACGCGTTAACTTAGCGATGTGTGTTAGCCGAGCGAATGGTGACTTTCAACCTGGTTCCCCAGATCCCTGGTAATTCCCTCTCTGTGCTCAGTGGTTGCCACCGCATATAAGCGTGACTACGGGGGTGACCTTGTTCTTCCCGAAGAAGGAGTATGACTATGCATTACCCGACGCATTTAGCTGTAGGCCATGTCCCTGGCAGCAGATATCCATATCTGTGAGGCCCCTCTGAAGGATATCTGTGTCAGATGTCCGTCCCACTATGGCACCAGTTCACAGTCATCTGCCAAACAATGTCAGCCATAACCCTAATGTTTGCTTGGCACTTTGCGAAATGTAGATGCAGAAAAAGAGTGGACCCAGGACAAGGAGCCCACGTGGGACACCGCCTGTGACTGGCAGTGGAGTCTGACATGGTGCCATGGCAAGTGTATGACCCGTGTGGGTTGTGTCCACCTAGCCAGTTTGCAACCTATCCTGCGATGTGCGGGTTCACATCCAAGCCGATGGGTTTTATCAATGATACCGAGGGAAATTATTGTGTTGAAGGCCTTTTCAGGTCGAGGTAGGCTACTGTATGGACTGCCTGACCCTCACCAATATACCTCGGTGACTGTTCCTAAAGCGTCAACCCAAGTTTTAAGCGCATGTGATCTGCCTTTGACCAAGAAACCAAACTGGGTTGGATGCAAATGTATGCAAGTCCCCTGTAATGGCTCGTCATCTATGAGCTCAGTATGATCCTTCCCCAGGTCTTTGCAGATAAGGCTTCTCAAGCTAATGGGGCCCGGTAATAGCCAGGGTCAGTGGAGCACTGCCCTGTGAAGTCAGGACTACGATTGTGATGCGCCTGGCAGCATGTCGTTACCTGAGGTGAGGCTAAAGGATTAAACAGCTGTCCTAACTGTGGGTCTAATTCCTCAATGAGATCCACTGGAGTACACAGCCCGGGACACCATCTGGTCCCATGGATGCTGTGTTCACTACCTGGGAGAGAGCATGTCCCACCTGTGCATTACCTGGAACATTCCGGGGCTGATCAATCTTCTGGTACAGACATCTCTCCATGTGGGGGAGGGGGTGGAGATGTCTTCACGGAACTTCTGTCAGCCAGTATGTTGGCAGTAATGTGTGTATGTTCAGTAAACTTCACATCATTGTGAACCCAGTCAGAGCATATCTGGGGAGTGTCCACTCCCAGGTGTCCCAGCTTATAGCTAAAGAAGGCCACATTATGATTGTCTGTAGCCAGTCCTTGGTGATATATCTGTCAGACCACACCCCCGGATGATGTCATGAGGAGCTTGTAGTTCTTCACATATAATGAGCAAAGGGGTGTCATACCTCACAGGAGTCTGCCTCTTCCTGTCTTGTAGTAGCTACCTCCTCTCATTGTTCGAGGAAAAACTTAATATGGCTGGGAATTTACACCACACCCAGAATGCTTGGCATTGGGTACAAAGACTCACAGTTGTGTGAGGGATTGCCTGATCCATGCAGATCCTGTAGGAATTGCTGGTAGAAGGCATATGTAAGGCGTGATTCAGTGGCTTGAGTAATGTTTCACCCACTGGCTCCAAGGGCCTGTAAAGGGAGACCACACTAGTGTTTAGAAATGTGAAGTCAGCTTTGAGAGAAGCCATATATGGTAACCCGGCACCACCCACGGTATTGTATCTCAATAGCGAAGCTATTGTCCAAATAACATATTATTAACTTTATTATTAAAATATGTATTATGATTTATTTAGTTATATGTTTCAGCTAATTACACTTGAAAATGCCGGTGAACCCAGGCTGAAAGTCACTCATGATCTACTACCTGTTATGGTGGTGTCATTTTTTGACAATAAAGTGGCGATACTTCCCTATTGGGACTTCAGGGGGATTATTGAAAGCGAGTTGCTAATACTGCATCTTTGGATGTACACACCATTTGGTTTCAGTTCTAGAAAAACCTGGTTTTATTAGCACTACATAATATGGGTAGTCAAACAGACATCATGATTGGGGAACATACAGCAGCGAGTCAAAACCACTGGCCAGATATGGACACAGTCCAGCAACGCATCTACACTTTACACTTATGCACATTCTGGTGTCCATTGCTTAGGACCCCAAAGAAGGTGATCCGTGCCTTATAATATCTACCAGCTGCGACTGATAGACCCAGAAAAGAACTGATAGCCGTGACTACGGCACAGCTAGATTTATATGCACCACCAGTGTATGTTGCTAAGGTTGATGACAAGTGTCCATGAAATGCACCCGGGACATATGAACAGAAATCCCCAGATTGTCGAGACCATAGAGGTCGTCCACATCCACGAAGTCCGCACACCTGAAGGATGTGTAATGGAGTGCGGTCGAGGGTTGCAACGTATGGAAGGATCCTGCAAGGTATGCAGAAATGGGGCTCGGTGTTGTTTGGCAGATAATCCGTTGTCCCGCCCGTGGGAGGATGTGGAATTTATAGCACATGCTTTACTCCCCCACCAATAGTAAGCATCCCTCTGGATAATGCTAAGCGCGGGTGTGAAATGTTAGTACAGCCCTATACCCGAGGAGTGTCCAGTAAGAGGCAATACCCATGGATGGACA
>NW_025051794.1:0-12319 GCF_019279795.1 Protopterus annectens | reverse complement strand
AACTTTAAGCAAAACAACATTAAATCACAGCTGGCCTTTCCAGCCAAGATAAAAATATGTTTTGCCAATGAGATGAGAATCTTTAATGACTTAGAAGAAGCTACTATATTCATCAAAAACAACATAGTGTCTATCCCAGAAGAAATGGAATGGATGGCTCCTACTCTTAAAAGAATAAAAGAAACAGATCCTTGGATTGATGCTAGAAAGAAGAAACAAAAAACTGATTCCAAGATAACGGTCCCAAAAAAACAACTTACAACTAAATCTCTCAAAGTATCAACTGATATGGTACATCACTTGCCATCTGTTTTTATTTAAAAAAGATGGTTTCTTAAACAACTGAGAAACAGTAATGATTTATTCAGAATGTTCAAAGAATCCACTAATTCTTCACAAACAAAGGTATGTCAAGATGGATTACTATTTACATTATATATAAGCCAAACAAAACAACATATAATACAAACATACACATTTATATTCCCCTACTTGAACTCAATGAATACTTATCTTGTTTATTTTTCATTGATTTTACTTATAAAAATTAAATAATTAATTAACTAATTCAACAAGGTACCATTCATCAGAGTTCAGACTCAAATGTAACAAATTAACATCATATATAATAGCAGTAACAGTAGAGTGTTTTGAAAAAAAAATGCTGTCATGGAGACTAATGCCTTCGTTAGTCAAAGTATGATTTAGAAATGTCATGTATATCCTGGTTAAATAATAGTAGCAAGCTCTTAGTACAAATGTCATCATTATTCTGTTTAAATATAGTTAATATCAATTATGGCAGGTGTCATAGCTTCAAGTGCTGTTTGATCATTTCTGATATGGTGCGTGTGGATGCAGCCATGTCTGGCAGCTAGTAGAAATATCACTATTATTCTGTCTAAACATAGTTAATATCAATTATGGCAGGTATCATAACTTCAAGTGCTGTACGATTAAGCCTGACATGGTGTGTGTGTGGATGCAGCTGCGTTTGGCAGCTGTTGCATGTTGCTGTTTTTGTCTCCAGGAAGCTGTGGGTTGCAGCTTGTGATCAAGGTTTACAGATGCTTGTGTATTAGGAAGAGACACTTGGTGTTTTAGCCTGGATCCAGGGGAAGGGGGTGGATAAAACTGTGAGTTGGGATATTTTGTCAGAGAATAGTTTGTTTATACATCTGCTGAGTGAAAGTTGGGAAGGCTAAAGAGAACGTGTTATCTCTTGTTCTGGCAGCTTGTTGGAAGGTTTTCTTTTTTGATCTGTTTGCTCTCACTCTGTTCTTTTCCTGGCTGCTGCCTCACTGAAAGGGAGGGAATTTAGGCTTGAATTTACAGTGAAGTGACGCTTTGCTTTAGGTGCATCATGAGCCTCTGGTATGCAGTACACAGACACACTAACAGAAACAGATGCTCCCTGGTTGCTATGGTAACAGACACAGAGTGATGATAATGCTTAATGGCTGAGGAGACTCCGAGAAGATTCTTGGCAATGAAGGTTTTGGTTTAAAAAAAAAAAAAAAAAAAAAATATATATATATATATATATATATATATATATATATATATATATATATATAAATATGTATATATAAATAAATAAAAGGACTGGTTTAAGCCACATGTACACATATTGATGGTCTCCCAACAATTTGTTTAGCTCATTAAGTTGATTCTTGATTAAAAAAAAAAAAAAAACAATAAGCACAATTTTATATTTAAAATGTATTTTGGTCCAAACACATTAAGGACTTACATAAGCATGGAAGTGTGAGTTACTGTGAAAGACTAAGAGCACTTGGTCTTGTAAAGTACCTATTGCAGTGGTCTGGGAGGTGAGCTTTTCTTATATAAGTAAATATGCATAACAAGTCATGTAATTGTTTTAACTTGAATTGCAGTTTTTGTCCTGACCATATATAATACTTAAGCGGTTACAAAGTTAACTAATATTTTATACATGATATCATACTGACAAAGTTGTTCAAGAGAAACAATAGCAGCATGGACTTGAAATGTCACAGAATGTAACAATCATATTCTGAACAAATAGTATTAAATTGACAATAGACGCTCAGTTTAAATAACATGGGCTTGTGTATAATAACACTACTGTTTTAACTTGTCATAAATGACATACACTAATTTGAACATCAAGGGAAAGCATGATGATTTTCTTATATAAGTAAATGTGCATAACAAGTCATATAATTGCTTTAACTTGAATTGCGGTTTTGTAACCCATCTTGACCATATATAATACTTCAGCTGTTACCAAGATAAATAATGTTTTATATATGACATCAAAGTGACAAAGTTGTTCAAGGGAAACAATAAAAGCCTGAAGTAGGAATGTCACATAATGTAACAATCACATTCTGAACAAATAGTATTACATTGACAATAATCACTCAGTTTATCCTTTGCTGATTATACAAAATAGAATGTTGCTATTTAAATCTAAAAACTTTCAGTATATGTCATAAAATTAATTTATGAATATGGAAAGGGAACTTGCAATTATTAATCACAATAAGTGAATTTGTTTTTAACCTATAATTTCATTCATTTTATATTAAGAAATGACATATATGAAAATCCTTATGTGTAGGAAATGGAGGGAAGAGGGATGCACTGATAATTGAAATGCACTAACTTTCATCAATGTTCACATAAAACAAACTTGATGCTTTAAGTAAGTTAGCAACAAACAAAGTGATTACTTAAATGATGGCAAACAATGAAATAGAACTTCTGATATATCCAGTAAAATACATTGTATTGTGAGCTCTTTTACCTCACATCCCTGTAGGAACCTATCAAATACACCCTCTCCCTCGTGCCGCCATCTTTGAATCCCTGTCTCTTCTGGCTGCTGTGTGTCCCTGGAGCGTGGAGGTTGCAACTATTCCTGCCAGTTACCTGTCCTCCAGTAGGGTCGGAACCTGTACTACCTGATAACCAGGATTCCGTCCAGTCACTTATACCCACTGTCCTTCCTGTATTAAGGAATAAAGGCATCCCCTCAAGAATACAAGAAACCTGCCAGTTGCCTGTCCTCCAGTAGGGTCGGAACCTGTACTACCTGATGACCAGGATTCCATCCAGTCACTTATACCCACTGTCCTTCCTGTATTAAGGAATAAAGGCATCCCCTCAAGAATACAAGAAACCTGCCAGTTGCCTGTCCCTCAGTAAATTCGGAACCTGTACTACCTGATGACCAGGATTCCGTCCAGTCACTTATACCCACTGTCCTTCCTGTATTAAGGAATAAAGACATCCTTTCAAGAATACAAGAAAGTATGTCTGCTGACTAGTAACCAATTTTATTTATCGAAACTGTTGACATACTTAAACTCCCTACCACTCCAGGATAGCCAGCAGCCATAGCTCTTGTCTATCTCTATCTCCCCAGCCCCTCTAGTGGTCTTTACTTTGCTCCACACTTGACTCACCCACCTGCATACTATTCCTTTCCCTCCTAGGTTGTCTGTGTAATTTTACCTTTACCCATTAGATGGCACTCTCTCACCATTAATTCTATCCCATTCCCTCTAATCTCACTTACCAAGTTAGCTTGTCCTTTTCTTTACCTACTTCTCCTAGTATCTTTCTTATCTCTTTTTAGCTACTGATACTTACTTCAATTCTGCCTCGCCTCCATTTATCTTCCACTTCTCCCTGTTCTCTTTCTACTCTCCCAACCCTACTCTGACTCTCTACTATCACCTCTTTCCACCTGCATGACCTTACCTGCTAATAGCAATTAGCATCTAACTGATTGTTTTTCTTTTGACTGGTCTTTCTCCTCCCTGCTTGGCTCTTCCCGCTCTGTTTGCCCTCCGGGCTCACTCCGCTCCCCTACCCTACCCTCTATTCCCACCCACCCCCAGTACACATCCAATGTGATACCTCTCTAGCCACTCCTCCTCCCATATCAACCAATCACATTCATTTCCTTCTCAAACACTCCCTACCTCCTCTCCTATCTTATTAATTTCCCCTCCCATCTAATCTCTTACCACCCAAACTCCTCCTCCATAGCACAATGCCTTTGCCATTCTTTTCTCCTTACCTCACATCCCTCCTCCTACTCTCAATACTCCCATCTCTTTTCCTTATCTACATCTCCACTTCCTAAATACTTCAACTGCTCTAACCTCCACCACTCCTCAAAACAAACATCCTTTACTGCATCATCACTTCCCCCAAAACACATCAACATAACATATACTTCCAATTACTTCTTCCCAAAATATCACAGAGTTAGCCATATTTACTACAAACACCTATATAGGAAAAAACAACAAATCGCTTCATATCTTGTACCAATTCACATTCACAGATCTCACAGTCACCTCCTTTTAGATGGTGACATTCATTCCAACCCAGGCCCCACCACTACCTCTCCTATCCTCACACCTATGTCTTATTCTCATCCCTATACAACCCTAGCCTCTCCTCTAACTCCCTTTTACTTGCTCACTTAAATATACGAAGTATTAACAATAAAATAACAGAGTTTCATGCCCTACTGCAATTTCACAACTTTGATCTATTATGTCTCACAAAGACTTGGTTAAAACCCCATGTCCAGGACTGCGATATATCACCCCTCCTGGGTATAATATTCTAAGAGTAGATCGCCCTAACAAGAAAGGAGGGGGTATAGCCTTACTGTATAAAACAGGTCTCCAACTCACTCCATTAAATTCTTGTCTCCCATCTGACACTAACTCTGAAATTCTCTTTACTAAGCTCCAATTAAATACTAGCACGGCGATTTATATTCTGTGCTCTTACATTCAACCTGGCAACAACATCAACCTCCTTGAAAATATCCTTAGCTGGCTATCCACTTCATATCCACAAGAAACCATAGTACTTGGAAGCTTTTAACATTGACTGGAATACCTGTAATGCCAATACCCCTTCTAACCACATTAACCTGCATGGCTTTACTCAAATTGTCTCCTCACCCACTCAAGCATCCACAAACCCACCCAAAAGAATCCATCCTTGACTGGATTCTAATAAATACCTCCCCCACATTCTACTCAGTAGGCACCCTCCCAGAAGATATGAGTGATCACTTTCTAACTTATTTACTTCGACATAAGTCCAATATAGTTAGACCTACAAGTCTCAAAACCATACACCCAACAAAACTTTAACCCCAATGCTTCCAAAATGAACTTAGACTCTGTAACTGGTCACCCCTAAAATACCTACAACTTGATGGAAGCAGTAGCCTACTTTAATTCAAAATTCCTTGAAATTCTTAACCTCCATGCCCGTATCATCGTGCATTCTTAAAATAGAGCAAAATTGCACCCTGGCTTACAAAAGAAACTAAGCACAAAATGTTGCTAAGAAACAAACTCTGGTCAAAATGGCGTGCTTCTAAAGTTTCTGATCACACTAAATTTAAACAGCTTAGAAACTCCACTAAATCATCTGTACAACTTGACAAAAAAAACTTTTTCCTTCACCTCCAACAAAACAACCATCAAAACCCTAAGAAATTCTGGACAGGTATCAATACTTTACTTCACCATGGCACAACTAAGACACCCACCCCTGCCACTACTACTGAAAACACTCTTAAACAGATAGCTGACTCCTTTAACAACTTCTTTACTGGAGCTATCCAGTCACTTGCTAACTCCCTTCCTCCCGTGGCTTCTCTTTCACCACTCTCCTCCTTTCCAACTCCTCCCACTTTCCATCTACAACCTGTCTCTACATCCCTCACCTGTACCCTCCTTCTAAAACTCAAACCCTCAACCCCCTCTGCTGACTTATTACCTGCTCAATATCTACAAACTGCAGCCAAAGCAATCACCTACCCTGTCTCTATTCTTATAAACAGAACCATCAAAGAAGGTACTATCCCTTCCATCTGGAAGATCTCCCATATTATTCCCCTTCATAAGGGTGGAACCTCGTCAGAACTTTCAAACTTCCGTCCAATTGCCCTACTTTCTCCCTTAGCTAAAATCATGGAAAATGTATTCACTCAACAAATGCTCACTTACCTCCTTCTAAATGGACTACTAACTCCCTCCCAGCATGGATTTAAAGGCTCCATAGCACTACTACTGCCCTTCTTTCCTTTACTGATCACATAAATAAAAAACGCAACAATAATATCCTCTCTTCTGCTGTCTTTATAGATCTCTCCAATGCATTTGACATGGTTAATCATCAAATACTCTTGAATCTTCTGAAATCACTCTCACTTGACGCTCTGGCACTACAATGGTTTAAGTCTTACCTAGACAATGAAAACAGGCAGTCCTCTGGGAAAACACTCTATCCTCCCCTCTTCCCTGTCTCCCTTGGAGTCCCCAAGGATCTATCTTAGGTCCCTTTATTTTCCATATTTATCAATTATCTTGCTTCTAGCATCCCCCAAGCCGTAACCATTCAGTATGCAGATGACTCCACCTTAGTCTCCTCAGCGTCTAACCCATCTGAACTTCAATCTCTCACCCAAAATGTATTTCAGCTTGTGGAAGAGTGGTTTTACAGCGATGTCTCCTCCTTAACCCTAAAAACTAAACTTTTGTTGTTCACACCCACACAAAATCTCCACCACTCACTTCTCCATCATATCTAAAAATGGCACAGTCATATCTCCTGACACAACAACCAAACTTTTAGGGTATTTACTATCGATCATTGCCTAAACTATGACACTCATATTAATACCACTATTAAATCTACTAACAAAAAGCTTGGCTCCCTCTACAAAATCAAGCCTTTCCTTACTCCTTCAGCCAGAATTACCATTGCTCACACCCATCTTATCTCTACTCTCCTGTATGCATCACCTTTACTCACAAACCTATCTAAAACTAACCTGAACAAATTAACTACTGCCTACAATAATATAGCCAGATTTGCTACCAGCTCCCCTTTTAGATCTCACCATTGCCTAAATTTAAAACAACTTGGCTGGCTTGAACTTGATAATCAGCTTTTATCTCAGCAACTTATAATCACCCAAAAAATCCTTTACTTCCCTGAAAAAACTGCTATCCTTACCAAACTTATTAGTCCCTATAAAAATTTTTCTAACCTTCGCTCTTCACACAAACTTTTAGTATCCATACACAAATCTAATAACAAAGCAGGTAGGCTCACTTTTCTCCTACACAGTGGGAAAAGTTGAACCTTCTTCCTAAGGACCTCACTATGATCTCCTCTTCCTCACTCTTCAAAAAGAAGCTCAAACTTCATCTTACTAACCACTGGCTCTGCCCATGCAGCAACCCATACTAAAATCTCTCCTTTTTATCACTATTTCTCGCTTCCTAAGCATATCCTCCTTACTCTCTTCTCATTCCTTAGGTCACTTAAAATCTTACTATGAACTACCTTCTCCAAGCTCCTCATATTAGATATTACTTCTCCTTTCTACCTTACTTTTTCCAAACCTCTCTGCATTTCTCTCCCCACTTTCCTTGTGTCTTTTCTTCCACTATTTCTCCCCTCCCTACTCCTTGTACTTTCCTAAAATAAAAAAAATAAATAAATAAAAAGTTTGTGTTTTTTTTCTTTTTATTTTTGCTGTATTGTTGTCACTTGTAAACTATTATCTATGTATTTTTGTCTATACATGCCCAAAAACTTTGATTTGTTTTAAATTGACTGTTCTTTGTGGAGCTTTTCTCCCTGGGCCTCTACTGAAAATGGACATATATCCAGCTAGACTAGCCCGGTCAACAAATGTTAAATAAATAAATAAATAATAAATATTAAATCATTAGGTATAAATATTACTACCATCTATTTATCTTAAGTAATAAGTTTTGAAATACTTCAACAATAAGGGTGAATATGTTAAATAAGTGCATGCTATAATCTTTTACTGAGGTTTTATATATGATACATCCTACTTTACTATGATTGAATTGCTTGTCATCTATCTTTCATGTAAATATCAATTGGTTATACAATAAGTAGACATTTAT
This sequence comes from Protopterus annectens, assembly GCF_019279795.1. Classification (NCBI taxonomy): domain Eukaryota; kingdom Metazoa; phylum Chordata; order Ceratodontiformes; family Protopteridae; genus Protopterus; species Protopterus annectens. The sequence continues at coordinate 4,340 of NW_025051794.1, read as the reverse complement.
ATTGTATTAGAATTTGGTCTAATCTACAATAGTGCTATATCTGTTCAGAATAATATAAATATTGCTTATTCCTATTACAGATATTCTCCATATGATAATTCAATATGGAGCTCAGATGTTCTGGATTGTCAAGGTATGAGTGATAATCTGATGGATTTAGGTTTATCCATCAGATTAGGAATGATTTTCATTCCATGGCTAGTGTGGATCATAGTTTTGTTAACGTTTATTAATTAAAATTTATTTTGCAAAGACATTTTTAGTATGCCTGACCAAAATATTACTTTACTGGTAAACACTCAAAGTATAAAACTGATAATTTCCTTTAAAAGCTCGAACATATACTTTATAGTTAACAGAGGAAAATGTTTAATAGTCACAATAAAACAAAAAATACATAGTCTAAATAACCTAAAATGGATTTAACTTTATTATCTTTAATTACCAATGGCTTAGGCAATCATAGCAAGAGATCAAATCTACTGAAATATTTAAAACTGAACAAAGCACAAACTGTCTTCCTTCAAGAAACTCATTTGAAAACAAATAATTACAAATGGAATCCTAAGGAATGTATGATATTGGCGCAATCCACTTATAAGACAAAGACTAAAGGGACAACAATTTTATGGAAAACAAAACAGAACTCATTTATAAGTATGAAGATAAAGAAGACCTTATGGCATTAGTAATACATAAATATAAGAGCAAAATATGGATCCTAGCCAATCTATACTGGTTCCCAGGCATTGGAACAGGAACTGTTAAAAAACACTTGGATTTCATTTCAAATAATTATTAAGGCAGCTTAATATTAGGAGGAGTTTTTAACTGTATACTTGATATTTTTGAAACTACAAATAAAAGACCGCTGCATACATCTGCTGTATCAAAACCTTTAAACAAGCGGATACAATCATTTCATCTTGTAAATACTTTCAAATTTAAAGAAGATAAATCTTTGTTGATTTCCCATCAAGATCACAAATTTGGTAGCCAAACTAAAATAGATAAAATATTTGGTGCCCATGACTTATACTTTAAAATAATTCATTTCTCAATCACTCCCTGCCCCTTTTAGACCATAATTCATTGATGCTAAAACTTCAAAATGGGTACAAACCATTCATCTTTAACTCCAGAATTCCAGCATATATAACTAAAATTAAAGAGTTCAAACCCTGGCTATTATCTGAATTAATTCCAGCATATATAACTAAAATTAAAGAGTTCAAAACTTGGTTATTATCTGAATTACAGTTATTATTAAATATTAATTAAACCACAGAGATAAATAAAATAATGATATGGGACTCATTAAAAGCTTACATATATACTCAAATCCTAACTTGGTATAAAAAAAATCAGATAATGGGATTCAGAATTATTAGATCTACAATCCAAACTTTTGTCAGTAAAAGCTGAAAAAATCTAAATCATTTGGAGATGAAAAAGAAAGTAGAAGTACTAAACAACAAATACAATGAAATTCTAACATATACAACTAGTTTAACTTTACAAAAACTAAAAATGAATACCTTGGCCACTTTTCCCAAATATCTACATAATTTATCCACAAAAATCAAAATACAAAATCAAAATACAATCAAAAGCTAACAACATTAAAAGTATCTTCCATGAAAAGAAAGGGAAAAATGTCTCGGATATAGGTGAGATTCTTGATGCCTATTGAAATCAGTATATGGAACATTTCCAAAAAGAAAATATACATAACAATCAATTAAATCAAGATGAAAAATGTTCTAATATAAAAAAATACCAGAAAATTTAAAACTAGATCTGCAAGCACCCAAATCCTACAAAGGAATTACAAATACAATAAAACAGGGTAAAATAATAAAGCTCCAGTTATAAATGGAATAATTATAGAATATATATAAACTTTTTCCTTCAAAGATACTATCCCACTTCCATAAAACTTTATTAGAAATTCAGTAACAAGCTTTAATACCACCCTCTTGGAGATATTCCTTAATCACACCAGTCCTAAAAGAAAAAAAATCCCCAAACCTATGTACCTCATAAAGACCTATATCATTATTAAATAATGACTATAAGATATTTATGACAATGTTAATTAACAGAATAAAAATACCACTATCCAAAACAATAAATAATGATCAAACTGGATTTACATATCATAGACACACACATGACAACATTACAAGGATACTTTTCTTATAGATTATGTTAATAAAGAAAATAAAGAAGCACTCATAATTGGCTTAGATATAGAGAAAGCCTTTGATTCCCTAAATTGGGACTATTTATTCAAAATCCTAATGCTATTTGAATTTCCGGCATCCTTTGTTCATCTCCTAGAGCATATATATACAAATAAGTTAACGTATGTCAAATTAGGTCCTTCTACCTCTGAATCTATACATACAACAAAAGGCACTAAACAAGGATATCCCATGTCACTGATTATATTTGCTCTGGCTATTGAAATATTGGCAGATTCATTTTGTAACAATATAAAAATCAAAGGAATACATGTTTATGAACAATACAATTCTAAAGTAATGCTATGTGCTGATGAGATATTACTAACATTATCTTATACAAAAGAGAGACTAGATGAATTATATACATTGATTGACAAAATTCACATGACTTCAGGACTCCATTTCAATAAATCAAAATCAAAATTTTTATTTTTAAATAAAAAAAGAACTGCAGACTAAGGGGTATCACATCACAGGGAAACAAGAATTGACCTTAAAACATTTGGGAATGGTGTTATGCAAGGATAATAATGAATTAGTCTCAAAAAACTACAATAATATCATCAATACAATTAAAATCTCTGGAAAAATGGAACAAAATAATATTAACATTTGAAGATAGACTGCAGTTAATAAAAATGGCTTTACTGCCAAAGATCCTATATATAGCCTTGGCAATACAACTGTCACCAGAAAGGAACATACTTAAAGAAATACATTCATGCCTAATAAAATGTATATGGTTTCCCAAAAGAAAAATAATAGCTTTAATACATGATATCAGCCCATGGAAACAAGGAGGATTAAACTTTCCTGATATAGAAAGATATATAAAATCATCAATATCTAAAACAATCTCAGATTGGATAAGTCCAAATTACTGTACAAACTGGAAAGAATTACTAACTGTAATATCAATAAATGAATTTGATTTACAAAAAAAAAATTCAAATAACAGATAAAAACAATTTTCCATGGCACGTCTGTATTAGTATGCAATATAACATAACTAAACCCACTAAAACTCGTATAATTAATTATTACATTGACTCATTTAGGAAAATTATTAACTCAAATATAGATTTAAAAATCTGGTTTGATCATTTAACACCATTTATAGTCACAACGGACGTTCCACATAAAAAGGGTTGGGATGGTGGCCTAAGGGTTAAGGTGTTTGCCTTACAAACACAAGGTGCAGGATTTGAGTCTCACAAGGGATAATTAGCTAGGCTTAAAATGTCTCACAAGGGAAGTTAGCTTAGTACTAATCTATGAACCTATGAACCTAAATATATGGGCAGATTATTAATTCCTGGGAAGAAAAATGATTTCTTTGTTGGTGCCAATGTATCAAACAACTAAAAGTTTTAGATATGCAAGTAATAAAAACAACATACAAAATTCCACAACAGGACTGGCTAACTTTACAGAGTATTCTGTCTTATTCACAAGATTTAAGTAGAATAATTAACAATTCTTCATTTAAAGAAATACCTAAATTTATGAAACACATATATGAAATCATATATAATGGGCAGGATTCACGAAGCCTCCAAGTTACAAGGCTTACACGGAGGCTGCAGTTAAACGGTGTGATGTCAGCAAGCCATGCATATGCATGAGGGCATGCTGACTCACACCTAAGGCTAACACGGTCCATGTAAGACAGTAGGGGGCGTGTCCGTAGGGTGAGCCCTGCAAACGGACACGCCCCAGAAGAGTAACAGTCCCAAAAGTAAACCCCCATGACAGAGTCAGTGTAAATGTCAATAAACACAATACAACACATGTCCCCACAGACTATTAACATAAAATGTAAAAATGAACATGTTATATTTTTTTTTATAAGTTTTAAAGATGTTTGCCCGTGAGTGCGCTTGTTTGCACAGGCGTGCCCATTGCTTAGCCACAGTTAGCAGTAAGTGGAAAAGCATATAAGAACTAAATATGCAAAGTAAGCCAAGAAGCAATAGCGTAGCAGTAGAGACGTTGGCTGAAGCGGAGGCAGTCATGGTTCCAGCCCCCACAACATCAATTTTTATTTTTAGTGAAATAAGCATGAAACAATTCCCTGACATATATAATTTA
>NW_025051793.1:0-10399 GCF_019279795.1 Protopterus annectens | reverse complement strand
AGAAAGCCAACCAAAAAAATTAAAAAAAAAATTTTTAAACAGAAAAAGGAACAAAGAAACTCTACAGAATGCTTTTAACTGCAAACAAATCAGTTAGCCTGTGCAAATACTAAAGCTATTAGCCTACATATAGTAAACACTACACAAAGCCAAAAAATTAAAGTTTTTAAACAGATAAAGGAGCAAAGAGACACTACAGAAAGCTTTTAACTGCAAACAAATCAGTTCCCATGCAGATACAAAGCTATTAGCCTACAGCAGTAAACACTACAGAAAAAACAAAAAGTTTTAAAAGATAAAGGAGCAAAGAGACTCTACAGAATGCTTTTAACTGCAAACAAATCAGTTACCCATGCAGATACTAAATTTATTAGCCTACAGACAGTAAACACTACAGAAAGCCAACAAGTGAAAGTTTTCAAACAGATAAAGGAGCAAAGGGACTCTACAGAATGCTTTAAACTGCAAACAAATCAGTTACCTGTGCAGATACTAAAGCTATTAGCCTACAGACAGTGAACACAACAGAAAGCCACAAAATGTTAGTTTAAGATAAAGGCGAGACTACACAGAATGCTTTTAACTGCAAACAAATCTGTGACCCATGGAGATACTAAAGCTTTTTGCCTACAGACAGAAACACTACAGAAACCCAAAAAATGAAAGTTTTAAACAGATAAAGGAATAAAAGACCCCACAAATGCTTTTAACTGCAAACAAATCAGTTAGGCAAATACTAAAGCTATTAGCCTACAGACAGTAAACATACAGAAAGCCACAAAATGAAAGTTTTAAACGATAAAGGAGCAAAGAGACTCTACAGAATGCTTTTAACTGCAAAAAATCATTTAAACCATGCAGATACTAAAGCTATTAGCCTACAGACAGCTCAGAAGCCCAAAAGGAAAGTTTTAAACAGATAAAGGAGCAAAGAGACTACAGAATCTTTTAACTGCAAACAAATCAGTTACCCATGCAGATACTAAAGCTATTAGCTACAGACAGTAACACTCAGAAAGCCACAAAATGAGTTTTAAACAGATAAAGGAGCAAAGAGACTCAACAGAATGCTTTTAACTGCAAAAAAAACGTTATCCAGAATACTAAAGCTATTAGCCTACAGACAGTAAACACTCACCCACAAAATGAAAGTTTTAACAGATAAAGGAGAAAAAGACTCTCAGAATGGTTTTAACTGCAACGAAATCAGTTACCCCTCCAGCTAAAAAAAGCTATTAGCCTAGAGATGGGAAACACTACAGAAAGCCACAAAATGAAAGTTTTTAAACAGATAAATGAGCAAAGAGACTCTACAGACTTCTTTTAACTGCAAACAAATCAGTTACCCGTTCAGATAGTAAACCTATTAGCCTACAGACAGTAAACACTACAGAAAGCCACAAAATGAATTTTTTAAACAGATAAAGGAGCAAAGAGACTCTACAGAATGCTTTTAACTGTAAACAAATCAGTTACCCATGCAGATACTAAACGGTTTTCCTACAGACAGTAAACACTACAGAAAGCCACAAAATGAAAGTTTTTTTTAAACAGATAAAGGAGCAAAGCAACTCTACAGAAGGCTTGTAACTGCAAACAAATCAGTTTTTGGCAGATATTAAAGCTTTTAAACCTACAGAAGTAAAACTAAGAAAGCCACAAAATAAAATTTTTTAAACATAAAAAGAAAGAGACTTACAAAATTTCTTTTAACTGCAAACAAATCATTTCCCAAGCAGATTTAGCCTACAGACAGTAAACACTACAGAAACCACAAAATGAAAGTTTTAAACAAATAAAGGAGCAAAGAGACTCTAAGAATGCTTTTAACTGCATGCAACTCAGTTCCCCCATAGAAACTATTAATCAGACAGTAAACACTACAGAAAGCCAAAACAGAAATTTTTTAAACAGATAAAGGAGCAAAGAGACTCTACAAAATGCTTTTGACTGCATGCAAATCAGTTACCTGTGCAGATACTAAAGCTATTAGCCTACAGACGGTAAATGCTACAAAAAGCCTCAAAATTAAAGTTTTCAAACAGATACAGAAGAAAAGAGACTCTACAGAATGCTTTTAACTGGAAACAAATCAGTTACCCATGCAGATACTAAAACTATTAGCCTACAGAGGTAAACCTACAGAAAGCCTCAAAAGGAAAGTTTTAAACAAATAAAGAAGAAAGAGACTCTACAAATGCTTTTAACGGGAAACAAATCATTTGGCAGATACTAAAGCTATTAGCCTACAGACAGTAAACACTACAGAAAGCCACAAAATGAAATTTTTTAGTTTTAAGAATAAAGGAGTAAACAGACTCTACAGAATGCTTTTAACTGCAAACAAATCAGTTACATGCAGATACAAAGCTATTAGCCTACGGGGTAAACACTACAAAAAACAACAAAATAAAATTTTTTAAACAGAAAAAGGCAGAGACTCTACAGAATGCTTTTAACTGCAAACAAATCAGTTACCGTGCAAATCTAAAGCTATTAGCCTACAAAGTAAACATACAGAAAGACACAAAATAAAATTTTTTAAACAGATAAGGAGCAAGGAGACCTACAGAATCTTTTAACTGCAAACAAAGGAGTTACCCGTGCAAATATTAAAGCTATTAGCCTTAGACAGTAAACATTACATAAAGCCAAAAAAATCAAAGTTTTTAAACAGATAAAGGAGCGAAGGGACTCTACAGAATGCTTTTAACTGCAAACAAATCAGATTGCAAATACTAAAGCTATTAGCCTACAAAGTAAACACTACAGAAAGCCACAAAATAAAATTTTTAAACAGATAAGGAGCAAAGAGACCTACAGAATGCTTTTAACTGCAAACAAATCAGTTCCCATGCAGATACAAAGCTATTAGCCTACAGCAGTAAACACTACAAAAAACCACAAATGAAAGTTTTAAAAGAGAAAGGAGCAAAGAGATCTAAAGAATGCTTTTAACTGCAAACAAATCAGTTACCTGCAGATACTAAAGCTATAGCCTACAGACAGTACACTACAGAAAGCCACAAATGAAAGTTTTTAATAAAGGCGAGACTCACAGAATGCTTTTAACTCAAAAAATCAGTTACCCATGCAGATACTAAAGCTTTTTGCCTACAGACAGAAACACTACAGAAAGCCAAAAATGAAAGTTTTAAACAGATAAAGGAATAAAAGACCCCACAAATGCTTTTATCTGCAAACAAATCAGTTACCCGTGCAGATACTAAAGCCTTTAGCCTACAGACAGTAAACAATACAGAAGCCACAAAATGAAAGTTTTTAAACAGATAAAGGAGCAAAGAGACTCTACAGAATGCTTTTAACTGCAAAAAATCATTTAAACCGGCAGATACTAAAGCTATTAGCCTACAGACAGTAAACACTACAGAAAGCCACAAAAGGAAAGTTTTTAAACAGATAAAAGAGCAAACAGTCCCTACAGAATGCTTTTAACTGCAAACAAATCAGTTACCCATGCAGATACTAAAGCTAGTAGCCTACAGGCAGTAAACACTACAGAAAGCAACAAAATGAAAGTTTTTAAACAGATAAAGGAGCAGAGAGACTCTACAGAATGCTTTTAACTGCAAAAAAATCAGTTACCCATGCAGATAGTAAAGCATTAGCCTACAGACAGTAAACACTCAAACAAAATGAAAGTTTTTGAACAGAAAAAAGAGCAAAGAGACTCTACAGAATGCTTTTAACTGCAAACAAATCAGTTACCCATGCAGATAAAAAAAGCTATTAGCCTACAGATGGTAAACACTACAGAAAGCCACAAAATGAATTTTTTTAAACAGATAAATGAGCAAAAGACTCTACAGAATGCTTTTAACTGCAAACTAATCAGTTACCCTTGCAGATACCAAAGCTATTAGCCTACAGACAGTAGACACTACAGAAAGCCACAGAATGAAAGTTTTTAAACAGATAAAGGAGGAAAGAGACTCTACAGAATGCTTTTAACTGCAAACAAATCAGTTACCCATGCAGATACTAAACGGTTTTCCTACAGACAGTAAACACTACAGAAAGCCACAAAATGAAATTTTTTAAACAGATAAAGGAGCAAAGGTACTCTACAGAATGCTTTTAACTGCAAAAAAATCAGTTAACTGTGCAGATAGTAAAGCTATTAGCCTACAGACAGTAAACACTACAGAAAGCCACAAAATGAAAGTTTTAACAATAAACAAGTAAAGAGACTTACAAAATTTCTTTTAACTGCAAACAAATCAGTTCCCCAAAGCAGATACTAAAGCTATTAGCCTACAGACAGTGAACACTACAGAATGCCACAGAATGAAAGTTTTTAGACAGATAAAGGAGCAAAGAGACTCTATAGAATGCTTTTAACTCCATGCAAATCAGTTACCCGCGCAGATACTAAAGCTATTAGCCCTCAGACAGTAAACTCTACAGAAAGCCAAAAAAAGAAAGTTTTTAAACAGATAAAGGAGCAGACAGACTCTACAGAATGCTTTTAACTGCAAACAAATCAGTTACTAATGCAGATACTAAAGCTATTAGCCTACAGACAGTAAACACTACATAAAGCAGCAAAATGAAAGTTTTTAAAAAGATAAAGGAGAAAAGAGACTCTACACAATTTTTTTAACTGCGAACAAATCAGTTACCCATTCAGATAGTTATGATATTAGCTTACAGACAGTAAACACTACAGAAAGTCACAAAATGAAAGTTTTTAAACAGATAAAGGAGCAAAGAGACTCTACAGAATGCTTTTATCTGCAAACAAATCAGTCTCCCTTGCAGATATTAAAGCTTTTAAACCTACAGACAGAAATACTACAGAAAGCCACAAAAGAAAGTTTTAAACAAAAAAGAAAGAGACTCTACAGAATCTTTTAACTGCAAAAAATCAGTTCCTGCAGATATAAAGCTATTACCTACAGACAGTAAAAATACAGAAAGCCACAAAATGAAAATTTTAACAGATAACAGCAAAGAGAGTCTAAAGAATGCTTTTAACTGCAAACAAATCAGTTACCCATGCAGATACAAAGTATTAGCCTACAGCAGTAAAAATACAGAAAGCCACAAAATAAAAATTTTTAACAGATAAACAAGAAAGAGATCTACAAAATATTTTACCTGCAAACAAATCAGTTTCACATGCAGATATTAAAGTTTAGCCTACGGGCAGTAACATACAGAAAGCCACAAAATGAAAGTTTTAAACAGATAAAGAGAAAGAGAATCTACAAAATTTTTAACTGCAAACAAATAGTTACCTGCAGATACTAAAGCTGTTAACCTACAGACAGTAACACTACAGAAAGCCACAAATGAAAGTTTATAAACAGATAAAGGAGCAAAGAGACTCACAGAATGCTTTTAACTGCAAAAATCAGTTACCTGAAAATCCCAAAGTCTTACCTACAGACAGTAAACACTACAGAAAGCCAAAAATGAAAGTTTTAACAGATAAAAGCAAAAGACTCTACAGAATGCTTTTAACTGCAAACAAATCAGTTCCGGGGAGATACAAAGGGTATTAGCCTACAGACAGTAACATACAGAAAGCAACAGAATGAAAGTTTTAAACAGATAAAAGAAGAGACTCTACAGAATGTTTTTAAACTCAAACAAATCAGTTACCCGTGCAGATATTAAAGCTTTTTGCCTAAAACATTTAAAAACTACAAAAGCCAAAAATGAAAGTTTTAAACAGATAAAGGAGAAAGAGAGTCTACAGAATGCTTTTAACTGCAAACAAATCAGTTACCCGTGCAAATACTAAAGCTATTAGCCTACAAGGAAAAACCTACAGAAAGCCCAAAAGGAAAGTTTTTAAACAGATAAAGGAGCAAACAGACACTACAGAATGCTTTTAACTGCAAACAAATCAGTTACCCATGCAGATACTAAAGCTATTAGCCTACAGAAAGTAAACACTACAGAAAGCCACAAAAGGAAAGTTTTCAAACAGATAAAGGAGCAAAGAGACTCTACAGAATGCTTTTAACTGGAAACAAATCAGTTACCCATGCAGATACTAAAGCTATTAGTTAAAAACCTCCCAAAAATAAGTTTTAAACAAAAAAGGGAAGCAAAAAATACAATTTTAAACCAAAAAATCATTTTGCAGTTAAAAGCATTCTATAGAGTCTCTTTGCTCCATTATCTGAAAGTTTTTAAACAGATAAAGGAGCAAAGAGACTCTACAGAATGCTTTTAACTGCAAACAAATCAGTTACCCATGCAAATAATAAAGCTATTAGCCTACTACAGAAAGCTACAAAATGAAAGTTTTTAAACAGATAAAGAAGCAAAGAGACTCTACAGAATGCTTTTAACTGCAAAAAAATCAGTTAACTGTGCAGATAGTAAAGCTATTAGCCTACAGACAGTAAACACTACAGAAAGCCACGAAATGAAAGTTTTTAAACAGATAAAGGAGCAAAGAGACTCTACAGAATGCTTTTAACTGCAAACAAATCAGTTACCCATGCAGATATTAAAGGTATTAGCCTAAAGACAGTAAACACTACAGAAAGCAAAAAAAAAAATGAAAGTTTTTAAGCAAAAAAAGGAGTAAAGAGACTCCAAGAATGTTTTAACTGCAAAAAAATTCAGTTACCCATGCAAATACTAAGCTTTTAGTTACAGACAGTAAACATACAGAAAGCCAAAAATGAAAGTTTTAAACAGATAAAGGAGCAAAGAGACTCTACAGAATGCTTTTAACTGCAAATAAATCAGTTAAACCGTGAAAGTACTAAAGCTATTAGCCTACAGACAGTAAACCTACAGAAAGCCCAAAAGGAAAGTTTTAAACATATAAAGGAGCAAACAGCCACTACAGAATGCTTTTAACTGCAAACAAATCAGTTACCATGCAGATACAAAAGGGTATTAGCCTAAAACAGTAAACACTACAGAAAGCCACAGAATGAAAGTTTTAAACAGATAAAGGGGGAAGGGAGACTCTAGAAAATGCTTAAACTCAAACAAATCAGTTACCCATGCAGATACTAAAGCTTTTTGCCTAAAACAGTAAAAACTAACAAACCCAAAAAAAGAAAGTTTTAAACAGATAAAGGAGCAAGAGACTACACAGAATTTTTTAAACTGAAAACAAATCAGTCACTTGTGCAAAACTAAAGCTATTAGCTTAGAGACAGTAAACACTACAGAAAGCCACAAAATGAAAGTTTTTAAACAGATAAAGGAGCAAAGAGACTCTACAGAATGCTTTTAACTGCAAACAAATCAGTTACCCATGCGAATACTAAAGCTATTAGCTTACAGACAGTAAACACTACAGAAAGCCATAAAAGGAAAGTTTTTAAACAGATAAAAGAGCAAACAGACACTACAGAATGCTTTTAACTGCAAACAAATCAGTTACCCATGCAGATACTAAAGCTATTAGCCTACAGACAGTAAACACTATAGAAAGCCATAAAAGGAAAGTTTTTAAACAGATAAAGAGCAAACAGACACTAACGAATGCTTTTAACTGCAAACAAATCAGTTAGCCATGCAGATAGTAAAGCTATTAGCCTACAGAGCGTAAACACTACAGAAAGCCATAGAATAAAAGTTTAAAAATATATAAAGTTGCAAATAGACTCCACAGAATGCTTTTAATGCAAAAAATCATTTTCCATGCAGATCTAAAGCTATTAGCCTACAGTAAACACTACAGAAGCCCAAAAGGAAAGTTTTTAAACAGATAAAAGAGCAAACAGACACTACAGAATGCTTTTAACTGCAAACAAATCAGTTACCCGTGCAAAAACTAAAGCTATTAGCCTACAGACAGTAAACACTACAGAAAGCCACACAATGAAAGTTTTTAAACAGATAAAGGAGGAAAGAGACTCTACAGAATGCTTTTAACTGCAAACAAATCAGTTACCAGTGTGAATACTAAAGCTATTAGCCTACAGACAGTAAACACTACAGAAAGCCACAAAAGGAAAGTTTTTAAACAGATAAAAGAGCAAACAGTCTCTACAGAATGCTTTTAATTGCAAACAAATCAGTTACCCATGCAGATACTAAAGCTATTAGCCTACAGGCAGTAAACACTAAAGAACACCACAAAGTGAAAGTTTTTAAACAGATAAAGGAGCAGAGAGACTCTACAGAATGCTTTTAATTGCAAAAAAGTCAGTTACCCATGCAGATAGTAAAGCTATTAGCCTACAGACATTAAACACTAAAGAACACCACAAAATGAAAGTTTTTAAACAGATAAAGGAGCAGAGAGACTCTACAGAATGCTTTTAACTGCAAAAAAATCAGTTACCCATGCAGATACTAAAGCTATTAGCCTACAGACAGTAAACACTACAGAAAGCCACAAAATGAAAGTTATTAAACAGATAAAGGAGGAAAGAGACTCTACAAAATGCTTTAAACTGTGAACAAATCAGTTACCCGTGCAGATACTAAAGCTATTAGCCTACAGACAGTAAACACTACAGAAAGCCGTAAAATGAAAGTTTTTAAACAGATAAAGGAGCAAAGAGACTTTACAGAATGCTTTTAACTGCAAACAAATCAGTTGCCCATGCAGGTAGCAAAGCTATTAGCCTACAGGCAGTAAACACTACAGAAAGCCACAAAATGAAAGTTTTTAAACTGATAAAGGAGTGAAGAGACTCTACAGAATGCTTTTAACTGCAAATAAATCTGTTACCCATGCAGATACTAAAGCTATTAGCCTACAGACAGTAAACACTACAGAAAGCCACAAAATGAAAGTTTTTAAACAGATAATGGAACAAAGAGACACTACAGAATGCTTTTAACTGCAATCAAATCAGTTACTCATGCAGATATTAAAGCTATTAGCCTACAGACAGTAAAGACTACAGAAAGCCACAAAATGAACATTTTTAAACAGATAAAGGAGCAAAGAGACTCTACAGAATGCTTTTAACTGCAAACAAATCAGTTACTCGTGCAGATACTAAAGCTATTAGCCTACAGACAGTGAACACTACAGAAAGCCACAGAATGAAAGTTTATGAATAGATAAAGGAGGAAATAGACTCTACAGAATGCTTTAAACTACAAACAAATCAGTTATCCGTGCAGATACTAAAGCTATTACCCTTTCAACAGTAAACATCAGCCACAAAATGAAAGTTTTCGAACAGATAATGGAGCAAAGAGATTCCTTACAGAATGCTTAACTGCAAATCAGTTACCCAGCAGATAAAAGCTACTAGCTCACAGATGGTAAACATCACAGAAAGCCACAAAGGAAATGTGTTTTTTAAACATGGCAAAGGAGCAAACAGACTCATAGTGAATGCTTTAACTGGTAAACAACCGTTGTACCTGTGCAGATATTAAAGCTATTAACCTACAGACAGTAAACACTACAGAGTGCCACAAAATGAAAATTTTTATACAGATAACGGAGCAAAGAGACTCTATAGAATGCTTTTAACTGCATGTAAATCAGTTACCTGTGCAGATACTAAAGCTATTAGCCTACAGACAGTAAACACTAAAGCAACCAGCCCACAAATGAAAGTTTTTAAACAGATAAGGAGCGAGGAGGAGTCTAAAGAATGTTTTAACGCAAAACAACCGGTTACCATGTGTGAGGCTAAAGTTTATTAGCCTAGAGCAGTAAACAATACAGAGCCACAAATGAAAGCTGAACAGATAAGCAAAGAGACTCCCAGAATTATTTTACCTGCAACAAAACACAGTTGCTTATGCAAATATTAAAGCTATTATCCTACAGCAGTACAACCACAGAAAGCCACAAATGAAAGCTTAAACAGGGATAGTGAGCAAACAGATTTATGAATTCCTTGAACTGTAAACAACCAGTTACTGTGCAACACAAAGCTATTAGCTTCATAGACAGTAAACATACAGAAAGTTACAAATTAAAGTTTTTTAAACAGATAAAGAAGCAAAGAGATTTACAGAATGCTTTAACTGCAAAACAATCAGTTAACCATGCAGATAGTAGCGCTTGAACAGGCAGTAAAACACTCTACAGAAAAGCCACAAATGAAAGTTTTTAAACAGACAAAGGAGCAAAGACTTCCACAGAATGTTTTTAACTGCAAACAACTCAGCTACCTATGCAGATATTAAAGCATTAGCTCACAGACAGTAAAACACTACAGAAAAGCCAAAAGGCGAAAGCCAAACAGATAAATACAAAGAGATTATACAGAATGCTTTTAACTGCAAAAAAAATCAGTTATCACGCAGATAGTAGTTATTAGCCTACAGGCGGTAAACACTACAAGAAAGCCATGCTACAAGATGAAAGTTTTTAAACAGATAAAGGAGCAAAGACTGTACAGAATGCTTTAACTGTGTAAATAAATCAGTTACTTGTGCAGATACTAAAGGTATTAGCCTACACAGTAACACACAGAAACCA
>NW_025051792.1:0-12588 GCF_019279795.1 Protopterus annectens | reverse complement strand
AATAGCCCTTCATCCTCTTGTCTAGATTCAGAATCTTGAATCTCTTCAAGAAAACATGCATCCCTCTTTCTTTTACCAGAATACAGAAGTTGTGCACATAATGCAACAATAAATCATATTATGTACATATATAACACATCCTTTAATTCCATTCTGTCCAATGCAACAAATGGGGTTCCTCAATCCACAGCATGGATTCAATCCATCCAATTTAGTGCTCCAGCCTCAAACTCTTCATAAACTTTTTTGCTCATAATGCCCTGCCACTGACTTAACAGAGTTTATCACCCAAATCTAATTCCATTTGCACTGCCTTGGACCAGGCCAGAGAGACTTTGTTCTATACCATGGCACCAGGAAGAAGGGTGGGTTGTTGTACTGGACGGACTGGAATGAAAGGATTCATCATTAAATATACAACATTCGTATCCTATTCAGTCTGTCCAATGCAACATACGAGTCAGAATTCCCAGCTACCCAATTCCTGGGTGGCCTCAAGACAGGGGAACAGTCATAATGGATGTTCCACAGGAAGCTCTGTAAATAAACAGTCCAACTCGTAATGCTTGACAAAGGTACATGTTGAAGACCAAGTACCAGTTTGGCAATCTGGACAAGGAAATATTTTATACCTTATTGCCCAATTTATGTGAAAAGGAATCAAACAGTTGTTCATAGGTGTGTACTAGGCTAAGGGCCCTGGAGCCTTTACAGGCCTAGCCAATAGGATTATCCTGGCATTGTGCCACCCAACCTTATTTCCCAGTGCCTCTGTTGAGCAGAGCCACTGGAGTGATCCCTGGGGTGAATTTTCTATTTCCCATCCACTCATCAAGATTTCTCTTGAAGAGGGCAGTGAGGTGCTCTGTTTGACATGTATAGGAAGTCTATTCCACAACATGGGCAGTCTCTGGGTTATGAACCTGTCCCTCCAGCTTGTTATGTTGATTGTGGTAAGGAGGTTGAGGTCTCTGGAGCATGTGTTGTGGAGGGATTGGGATTTCTTTAGATGTAGCACTTATAGCAGAGCTGGGTCAGACATGGCTTTGTAAGTCAAGGTTTTCTAAAGGAGTATGCCCTGCGAATGTAGAAGTGAAGCTGTCTGAGCATCCAATGTATGTGAAATGTATTTTCCTTTGTTTTGATCTTCTTCTTTCGGCTTTTCCCGGTTAGGGGTCGCCACAGCAGATCACCTTGTCCGCTCATGATTGGCAGTGGAGTTTTATGGTGTTGCGTTGCCAGCCCGGCGCTCAACCTTCCACAGAAGGCACACACACACTCACACCTAGGGCCAATTTAGAGTGTCCAATCCACCTGTAGAATGTCTTTGGGATGTGGGAGGAAACCGGAGCACCCAGAGGAAACCCATGCAACCACAGGGAGGACATGCAGACTCCGCACAGCAGGCACCCCAGCCAAGGATCGAACCAGAGAACCTCTTGCTGTGAGGCGGCAATGCTAACCACTGCACCACCGTGGCCGCTTATTTTCCTTTGTTTTGATAATTATGAAAAACAGTAACAGGATGTATGGGCTAGGAAAGGCTGGTCTCAGAAGCCACCTTAGGAAGAGGAGGATTAGTTCTCAGAGTAATCACTCTGTTATGAAATGAAATGTATGGCAGGGACCAAGGATAAGACATGTAGTACAGAAATTCTCTTAGCTGAAGTATCAGCCACTAACAGTATGTTTTTCCAACATAAGAATTTTAGTTCTGCGAATCAGACTGTCTCAAATGGTGGTCTGGGCAGAGTTTCCAGGGCAAAATTTAAGTTTGAGGAGGAGCTGGATCCTTTGTAGGAAGCCTCAAATGAAAAGACCCTTTTAGAAAAGTTTTGCATAATTTAAATGAGGCCAAGGAGAAGTCTTGAAACCCAATGCGGGAGAAGGAAGTTGCTCCCAAATTTGCCCCGAGAGGGGAAACACTGGATCCTGAAGAAAATGAGATAAGAAAAGTACATTCCCCACAGAAGCTGAAAAGGGTTCTATATTACGAGATTCTGCTCAAATGGCAAATGTTTTTCATTTGCTAAGATATACATACATCTTAGAAATCAAAATGTAAAGTATATGCAAAACATTGGGAGTAAGGCAGTGTCCACACTATCACTGGAAATGGAGAAACCCTGCAATGAGTTTTCGGATAGGTGAGTGATTAGATCTGGTATCCAATACAGGAACTGGGGAGGTTCCTTCAGGTAAGAATGTAAGGAGGAAAACCTACCTACCTGGGCCAAAATGGAGCAAGGAGGATGTCTGGCCTTGCACCAAAATGCCTTTCTGTATGAACTTTGTTATGAATGGAATGGGAGGTATGCATTAAAAAGCCCCAGACACTGACTGGACAAATTGTCCCTGGTATTCTGTCCCTGATGAGGTAGGATGGCGAAATATTCACTGCATTTGTTGGTTCAGCGGTAGCAAACAGACCACAGCATAGTTTGCCCCAGAACTCAAAAATCTCCTTCGCTATTGCTTGATTCCTGGACCACTCATTAGGCAAGAGGAGATTACTGCATAACCGATCTGCAAGGTCATTGCACCTCCTGGGAATGTGTTGCAGTCAGAAAATGATGCGAGGCCATCGTCCACTGACATACCCTCACAGTTTTGCAAGCGGATAGGATCTAGTTCCCCCTGCTTGTTTGTGTACCAGACTACTGTTTGTCTGAAAGTTTATCACTTCAAAAGGAAGCCAGTCCAGTAATTTATGAAACACAAGAAGAATCACTCACCACAAAGACATTGTTAACCTGCTGTGGTGGTAGAGGCTGCTTGCTTAACTTATTCTTTTTGAGGCCACAAAGACAGACCACAGGACTAGTAGAAGTTCCATACTCACGCAGAAAATGGTGCCTCTTTCCACATGGATAACAAACATAAGCCAGTAACATTTTGAAGTCTTTAGAGTCAATTTTCACACAAACATACAGTAAAAAGCACTTTTTAACACACTTTGTCAGCCTCCAAAAGTAAAATAAGCACGATTTCTCTACAAAAAAATGTTTTTCAATTAGTTTAACTTTTAAACTGACAGAAAAAAAAGAGCTCGCATTTAAAAGTACAGTCAAGTCTCAAGACAGTCCATTAAAACACAAATTCCTAGCTTAAAACCTTCCCAATACAAAAGCACATTAAAGACAAATTTTTAATGTGGAAATTTTTTCTTCCTAGGGGAAAATGTATGCTCAAATGAACAGCACAAGCTGCCTGATCATCAAAAGTGTGCAGAAGAGCACTTTCTTCAGTGGCAGAAAAGGTCTAAATGGCTTGGTGTCCAAACCTGTTAATCAGCTCAGTGGTTTAGGGCACAAGGGAAATGCCCTGAAGAATTTAAAGCTGGACAGTTGTTATACCCTTGGCAGGATAAAAAAGTACAGTTTTGTACCTACCATAAATGTAGATGTTTGAGTGTTCACACTGCTGCAGTCATTACACTTGGGCCATCCTGCCATCAGGCAGTCCCGCAGTCGGCCAGAGCTCCAAAGTCCCGGTCCGGTGTCGGCTGCCGTCGCCTCCTCCCCGACGTCAGTGCGCCAGGGGCATAGAAGATGCATCCGATGCCATTTTCCTCAGTCTTTCCTGCCCCAGATGTCAGGTGCCCCCAAGTAGGTAGGCAATTCATATTGCTAATAAAAGGTATACATATAAACTAAAAACAATACCTTCAGATACAAGCAAATACACCACAAAGGTTGTATAGGATAGAAAGGTATAGATAAGTCCAGCTAGTTCAGAGGGGATGGAGGGAGGGTAACCTGGACTGCAGCAGTGTGAACACTTGAACATCTACATTTATGGTAGGTACAAAACTGTACTATGTTCATCGTGTTACACTGCTGCAGTCATTACACTTGGGTAGAATCCCAAAGCTAAAGTTGGGTGTCTGGTCTATAAAGAGTTAGGATTAGCTATGAGGCCCTGCAGAACTGCAGTGGCAAATCCTGCTCTGGATTTAGAGTAAAGAGGCAGGTGGTAATGCTTGGTAAAGGTGTGCACTGAACTCCAAGTTGCAGCCTCCAAAATTTCCTTGTTAGGTACTCCTCTGAGAAAGGCTGTTGAAGTGGCTGTTGCCCTGGTGGAATGTGGCCTAATGTTATTTGGGACTGATTTTCCATGCTGTGTGTAGCAGTAATGAATACAGTGTCCTATCCATTTGGATATAGTCTGCTTTGAGATAGCCTTGCCCTGTGATCCTGCAGCATATGCTACAAACAGTTGCTCAGTTTTCCTGAAAGCTTTTGTTTTGTCCAAGTATAAGCGTAGCTGCCTGTGTATGTCTGTCCAAAGAATGCAGAAGTTTCTCCCCTTTATACTGGGGGTTTGGATAAAAAGTTGGCAAATGGATGGTTTGGTTAAGAGCCACATTAGATACCACCTTTGGCATAAAGGTAGGGTTTGTCCTTAAAGAAACCCTGTCCTGATGAAAAATTATAAAAGGTTCCACTGCCATTAATGCCTGTAGCTCTGAAACTCTTCATGCTGAAGTTACTGCCAGGAGCAGAGCTGTTTTCCATGATAAACATTTTAGATTGGCTGGCTCAAAAGGTGGCAGGGTCAGTTTTTCCAAAACGAAATTGAGGTCCCAAGTTGATGTTGCTGCTCTCCGGGGTGGTCTTATGTTTTTAGCCCCTCTGAGGTACTGCTTTAGCAAGGGATGAGAGAATAAAGGAGGATCCGTGCTGTAATGTGCTGAAATGGCAGAGGCATGGATCTTAATTGATGAGAAGGATAGACCTCTGTCCAGCATCTCAGTTAAGTATTGCAAAATCTGAGGAATGTTTGGAATAAGAGGGTCAAAGTTTTGAGCCTGGTTCCAGGCGCAGAATCTCTTCCATTTTTCTGAGTAAGCTTTCCTGGTGCTAGGCCTCCTGGCCTCCAAAATGACATCCATAACCGCTTTAGAGAGAGGTGTTGCCGGTTTGACTAATGAATCTGCCATGCAGCCAGGTTTAGGGTTTTGAGCTGGCCTTGCAGGATCCGATTGTTTTGTTGAGTCAGAAGGTGTGGAATTTGAGGCAAAATCCATGGTGGGCATTGAGCGAAGTTCCTTAAGATAGGGTACCAGTGCTGGCGTGGCCAGCCTGGAGCAATCAGGATCATCTGTGGTTTCTATTGTCTGGCTTTTAGGAGTACCTTTGAAAGGAGAGGCAGTGGTGGGAAGGCATAAACTTTTAAGTTTTTCCAGCTGAACAAGAGAGCATCCACTTTCAATGCTTGTTTGTGATAAGTCCTTGTGCAGAATTTTTGTAGTTGGCAATTCATTGGGGAGGCAAAAAGATCTATGTCTGGGCATCCCCATTTTTGCATTACCATGTTGAAGACTTGTGGATTCAATTTCCATTCGTGAGGGTCCATGATATTTCTGCTTAGATCGTCTGCCAGAGTATTTTTCTTCCCTGGCAGGAATTGTGCTTGCAGGTGAACTTGATACGTTAGAGCGGTGGTCCACAAGGTCATGCTTGCCTGCATAGGGGATAAGAATGAGTGCCCCCTTGCTTGTTTAAGTACCACATTACTGTGGTGTTGTCTGTCTTTAATAATAATTGTCCTGGATGCAGAAAGGTCCTTGAAAGCTGTTAGGGCATTTTGAACAGCCAACATCTCTTTTTGCTTGATGTGAAGATGCATCTGGTCTGTGGTCCACTTGCCCTGAATGCATTTTCCTGCCACGTGTGCTCCCCAGGCGTAATCCGAAGCTTCTGTTGTTAAGAGTCTGCCTGGCTGTGGGTAGGGTAAAAAAGCTGACCCTTGTTTAGGTGACATGCCTGTGCCCACCATCGAAACTCCTGTTTTAGGCAGGGAATCATTGGTATTACTGCTTCTAAACTGTGAGAGTGTTGAATCCAAACACTTTTTAGGTACCATTGAAATTTCCTCATATGCAGTCTGGCATATGGTACTAGTAGTATGCAGGATGCCATGAATCCCAGGGCCTGCAGAATTTTTCTTCCAGGGAAATGGGATTTTTTTGCTAGTAAGTGAAAATATTGAGTTAGTTGAACTTGTTTATCTGGCGTGAGGTAAGCCATCTGGGCCGTTGTATTTAAGCTGGCACCCAGGAATATAATCTGTTGTGAGGGCACTAGTATTGACTTCTTTTAGTTTACTGTGTACCCTAGAGAAATTAGCAACCTTTTTACAAATGCCAGATGCTGTAGAAGAATGTCATTTGTCTCTGCTTGAATGAGGCAGTCATCCAGGTATGGATATATTTGAATTAATTTTTGTCTGCAAAATGCAATTACTGGTGCCAGGCACTTTGTGAAGACCCTGGGTGCAGTAGATAAGCCAAAGGGCAGTGCAGGGTATTGGTAGTGCATTGTACCAGCTTTGAATCTGAAGTATCTTCTGCAATTTTGTCTGATAGGGACATGCAGGTATGCCTCTTTGAGGTCCAGAGTAACAAGCCAAGTCTTCTTGCCCAGCATGGGTAGAAGCTGCTGCAATGTCAACATTTTGAATTTCGGAATATCCAGGTAAGTATGGGCCTCCAGGCCTTGTCCTTTCTGGGGACCAAGAAGAGTCTAGAGTAGAATCCTTGTCCTTGTTCCTGCTGTGGTACTTTTTGAATAACTCATGTCCATGAGGGCTGAAATTTGTTTTTGTGCCTCTGCCCAATGATTTTGTGGCAGGTCTGGCATTCCTTTTAGCCTTGGTAAAGTATGAAAGTGGAACTTGTAACCTTGAGACACAATATTTAGAGCCCATTTGTGTTGGGTGATTGCCAGTTTTGAGAAAAAAGTGCTAATTTTCCCTCCAAGGGGGCTTCCGAAAGGGAAGTGCTTGGCATACGAAGGGGAAAGTCATTGTGACCGTTTCCTGTAAGGCTGAGACTTGTCCTCATCTCCTTTTAGGGTTGAGATGCCCCACTGTCGTTGACTGTTTGTGCCTTGCGGTTGAGATCTGCCTCTTGGGCGTCTGTATCTGCCTCTCTGTGGCCTGACACTGGAAAGGACCAATTCTTTGTTGGCCAATTTCTGCTAAATCGAGGTGGCTGTACCTGTAAGAAATCCTTGACTGTTTGCATAGATTTAGCTTTATCCTCCATTTTCTTTAACACCTCTTCTGCCTTAACACCAAACAAGGTATCAGGCTGTAAAGGAGCATCCAATAATTTTTCCTTAACATGATCATGTAAACTCTGTTCTTTTAACCAAGCATGCCTTCGAATCACTGTACCTGTAACTGCGGCTCTACAAGAGGCCTCTAAAGAATCAAAACCACATAGCAGAGTATGTTTTCCCATCTGTTCAACTGCTGGCAATAAATCCTGCATTTCTTTACAATCAGGAGTTTCTGAGCTTGCAAGCATTTTCTGTTTTAACTGAGCCATTAAATATTGTTGGTACTTAAGCATGTGAAAATGGCAATTTAAAGCTCTTACAGCTAAAGTTGCAGAAGTGTATACTTTCTTCCCCCATCTATCCAAAGCTCTGGAATCTCTGTCAGAGGTACTAGATTTTCAGCAATGGAAGCCTTAACCCCCTTTTGGACCCTGGGAAATGGTTTCTGGATCAGCAGAAGGGTTTTTATAAAGAAACTTGTGAGAGTCAGGGACTCATACCTATCTGGTTTGGCTGGTGCAGGGGGCAAGGAATCATAAGCTGGATTCAGAGAACACATCATCCACAATATCTAGCACAGGCGGAATAGCCAGGGGCCTGTGCTGAGGCAATAAAAGGAAATCCCTGAGCCTTTTCTTGGATTCTGAGTAATCCTGACTTTCCCAATGGAAATGCTCCCTCATGGTATGTAAAGTTTCCCCAAAAGAATAATCCTCAGGAGGAGAGGCTGAAGGGATAGATTCTTCAGCATCAGAGTCCTCATAGGGGGGTAGAGAGTATCCCTGGTCTGAAGAGGAATCAGAGGAAATGGAAACCTGATCAGAGGAATCATAGTCTGTATCCTGCCTAGGCCTTTTCTCAGGAGGGGGATGGGAACCCCTGATTAGAGTAATGAGGTCTTCGGCCATTTTAAGCATCTGTTTCTTAGGCATGGAGGACTGTCCAGGAGAATGCTGTACTTGTTTCTTTGTCTTTAATGGTACTTTTGTCTTGGCTGTTGTTTTAATGGTAAGTTGTGAAGGTCTGAAAACACCCTCAGAAGCCGATGCCTGCTCAGCGGCTCCGGACCCATCTGAGGGATTAGTTTCCGTAGGCCCAATACCTTGAGTTTCCAGAGGCCTAGTTGTCTCCACGTGGGAGTCGAAGGCACCCTGTGGCTCTGAGGTAGCGGGTGTCAGGGGCTGCGAAAGCGCCTCACTGAGAACAGGCGACTGGCCTAGAAGAGGTTTAGTCGTCGGTTTTGGGCCTCGGATGCCTGTCTTTATCCTTGTCCTTGCGTTTGTTCGGTATTGTGGTCGTCGGTTTATCCGACAGCATGATATAATTGAACCTTCGGCCAAAGTAGTGCAAAGCAAAATCAAAACGTCTTTTTATAGTGCGTTTGTTAAATCTAGCACAAAACCGACAACTAGTGACGTCGTGATCAGGGCCTAGGCATGGAATACAGTAAGAGTGGAAGTCCTTATGAGGTATTTGCTTCCCACAAGCAATACAATTATTAACTTTTTCTGGCATCGGTCTGAGGTAAGAAAAAAAGTTTCCCCAATGGGGTACTTAGCTTTATTTAAGACTTCGGATCTGAAATTTGACTTCAAAAATCTCAGGAGTCGGCCGACAGGCACTTGCGAACTGCTTCTGCTTTGGGCACCGCGTGGCAAGAAAGACTGAAGAAAATGACGTCGGATGCATCTTATACACCCCTGGCGCACCGACATCAAGGAAGAAGCGACAGCAACCGATGCCGGACCAAGACCCCGGAACTCTGGCCGACCGCGGGACTGCCCGACGGCAGGACAACCCAAGTATAATGACTGCAGCAGTGTAACACGATGAACATCCCATATAGCCCAAGCTACTGCAACAATGACCAATATGATCAACACCCTGACAATACAGGGTAGGAGCCAGCACTGAGCGAAAGAAAGACATTTAGGGAAGAAGGGAAAATATCATGGAAAATAATGTTTTATGGAAAGCTGTAAAACTGCAACCACATACAACTCCTTAAGGGAGAAAATGTAAATACAATGTAGTCAAGCAGGCAACATAAAAAGAGCAGTACCTAAAAATTATATGGAGGGATATGACAGAGAAAAAAGCTGGGAGACAGTACATACAGAAGTATGACAATAGTGACAAAAATATAAATGGACTACAGAAAAAAGTAAATAAAGTGTTGGAATGTATTTAAGAGAGTGATGGGAGAATAATGGTACATGAAACACACTTTACACTTTTTTCTAACAAATTCCTCATGCACATATTTAGTAAAGATGCAATTATGCAATGTAAAGAGGGGAGGAAAAAGGGTGATGATTAGGGAAAGAACACGTCCACAAGTATTAACAAATAAAACAGATTACAAAGAAAGGTATGTATGTATTAAGACATTTGTCAAGTAACGGGATAACAAATGAAGTGTTTACTTCCCTCCCAAGGGAAGGGAAGGAGAATTAAAACAGGTAGTACTGAAGCAGGGGAATACATTCAAGTGACAAGGCCAGATTGGAATTTGATGACTTCCAAATATGTGGAGGACCGTGGAGAATACTGAAGAGCTTGATGAGGATTTATGGTTCAGAAAACAAAGGAGGAAGTACACAGGGAAAAAAAAAGTACACATTTGGACAGCTTGGGACTCATTTGAGACTAGATGTATTTTAAGTCACAGTACTTGAATGGGGAAACGGACATTCTGCATTGCTGCTGGATCATGCACTAGTAAAACTTTTGCTGTGGAAGTCAGGAAACAGGAAAGGATAAGGCATTGGATATTTAGTATAAGCTGACTAGAAAAAGGGAGAAAAGAGAGTTTACAACAGTGAGGTAAAATAGAGAGAAGAGAAAGGAAAGAAAACTAGAGAATGGAACAAGCTGAAACAAAAGCTAAGGAAAATATGAAAAGAAGCAAGAAAACTGGGAAGACAAGGACTGTTGAAACAGCCAGACTGGAAATAGGGAAATGCAGAGTAAGGAGTATGACCTGAGGCCGGCCACGGTGGTGCAGCGGTTAGCATTGCTGCCTTGTTCTCTGGTTTGATCCTCTACTGGGGTGCCTTCTGTGCGGAGTCTGCATGTCCTCCTTGTGGTCACGTGGGTTTCCTCTGGGTGCTCTGGTTTCCTCCCACATCCCAAAGACATGGTGGACTGGATACTATAAATTGTCCTTAGGCGTGAGCATATGTGTGCCTTCCGTGGAAGGTTGGGTGCCGGGCTGGCAACTTGACACCGTAAAACTCCACTGCCAATCATGAGCGGGCAGGTGATCCGCTGTGGTGACCCCTAACCAGGAAAAGCTGAAAAAAGAAGAACAAGGAGTATGACCCGGCAGTAAATGAGCAGGAGGCGCTACAGCAAGAAAAAAAAAAAGGAATAGCTGGAGGAGATTACATTAAAAAGCAGAACCTGCTGTGAGAGCAGCTTTATTTAAATTCAAAGCAATAAAATTATTGGCAGGAAGATTAAGACAGCAGAAAGTAAAAACGAAGTATATCAAAATTAAACAAAGTACAGTTGTGTACACTTACCATAAATGTAGATGTTCAAATGTATTCACTGTTGTAGTCATCACATTTGGGTTATCTGCCTGCAGCAGCCCCCAGTCAGCCCGACCATCAAAGTCCCGGGTCCCGCGTCAGCCGCTGTCCCACCCTCCATGACGTCAGGCAGTCAGAGGTACAAAGCATGCATCCAACACCATTACATCAGTTTTTCTTGCCCCAGATGTCAGGTGCCCCCATAATGGGAAGCAATTATATACAAGGTTGCACCTCCAATAAAAAAGCAAACACACTAAAAAGCTTTAAGCATAGTAAACAAGAATAGAGGTATAGTCAATAGAAGTCAGGGGGTTGAAGGGAGGGTAACAGGGACTGCAACAGTGAACACACTCGAACATCTACATTTATGGTAAGTGTACACAACTGTACTATGTTCTTCATGTTTTACTGTTGCAGTCATCACATTTGGGTATATTCCCAAAGCTAAGGATGGGAGGAGGTAATTAGATAGCATTAGGATCAGCTATAAGACCCTGCAAAACTGCAATGGCAAAGCCAGCTCTGGATTTAGAAAAAATTGGCAAGTGGTAATGCTTGGTGAAGGTAGGTACAGAACTCCAGGTAGCAGCTTCTAGGACTGTCCCTGATAGGGACACATCTGAGAAAGGCTGTAGAGGTAGATGCAGCCCTGGTTGAATGTGGTCTTATCCCCTGTGGGGTAGGTTTTCCATGGTGCTTATAGCAGAAATAAATACAATGGCCTATCCACTTAGAAATGGTTTGCTTTGAAATGGCCTGCCCCTCTGCCCCAGCAGCAAATGCAACCAACAGTTGTTCAGATTTTCTGCGAGACTTAGTCTTGTCCAAGTAAAATCTAAGTTGTCTGTGCACGTCCAAGGAGTGCAGTATTCGTTCCCCTTTGTTCTGTGGATTAGAAAAGAAGGTTGGCAAATGAATGGACTGATTAAGGGCCACACTGGATACCACCTTGAGCATGAAGGAGGGATTGATCCTGAGGGACACTCTGTCAGCATGAGGGCCTCTAATTCAGACACCCTTCTTGCTGAAGTGATGGCTAGAAGGAAGGCTGTTTTCCAAGAAATAAATTTCAACTATGCATTTGCAGCTGGCTCAAAGGGAGGTAGAGTGAGCTTTTCCAATACAAAGTTAAGGTCCCAGGCTGGAGTAGTGGCTCTCCTGGGTGGTCATAAGTTTTTGGCCCCTCTGAGGAATTGCTTCTGCAGTGGATGAGAGAAGAGGGGTGGTTCTGTATTGTAATGAACTGAAATGTCTGAGGCATAAATTTTGATGGAGGAAAAGGAAAGGCCCTTGTGAAGCTTCTCAGTTAAGTATTGAAAAATATGGGGTAAACTGGGCGCTGCTGTGCCCATTCCCTGAGTTTGGCTCCAGGAACAGAATATTTTCCATTTTATAACATAGGATTTTCTAGTACTAGGCCTCCTTGCCTCCAGAATGACATCCATCACTTGCTTACTAAGGGATGGTAACGGAGAGATCAGGTAATTAAACCAGGCTGCCAGGTTCAGAGTTTCAGCTGTAGGTGCAGAATCTGGCCCTCCTGCTGGAACAGCAGGGCAGGTGTCTGAGGTAGGTGCCATGGTGCCAGCAGTGACACACTGCACAAGAGGGGGTACCCAGTGTTGGCGTGGCCAGTCTGGTGCAATCAATATTGTCCTTGGTTGGTACCGTTTGATCTTTAGTAGTACCTTGGAGAGGACAGGCAGAGGGGGAAAGGCAAACTGTTTTTTCCAGGTGAAGGACAGAGCCATCCACTTTCCAAGCTTGTTTGTGGGGGGTCCTTCTGCAGAAATTGTCCAACTGGTAGTTCTGGGGGGAGGCAAACAGGTCCATCTCTCAGCTCCCCCATTTGTGTCTCAACATGTTGAATATCTATGGTTCCAGTTTCCACTCGTGTGGGTCCATGAGATTTCTGCTTAGGTTGTCTGGGTTCCCATGAGATTGGTAGCTCAAGGCTGTGGTCCACAGAGCCAGGGGGTTGA
>NW_025051791.1:0-12754 GCF_019279795.1 Protopterus annectens | reverse complement strand
TTGGGGGAAAAAAATTTTTTTTTGGGGCCCAAGTTATTAATGTTTAGTTTTTCTAAAGCTAAACTAGTTTTATGTGTTAGAATGTTGTTGTATTTATTGTTTAATACTTCTACTTTCTTTTTCATCTCCAAACGATTTTGATTTTTTTTCAGCTTTTACTGACAAAAGTTTGGATTGTGGATCTAATAATTCAAAATCCCATTCTCTGATTTTTTTTTATACCAAGTTTGGGTTTTACCATATATGTAAGCTTTTAATGAGTCCCATATCATTATTTTATTTATCTCTGAGATGTAATTAATATCTAAGAAGATCTGTAATTCAGATAATAACCAGGGTTTGAACTCTTTAATTTTAGTTATATATGCTGGAATTCTGGAGTTAAAGATTAATGGTTTGTACACATTTTGAAGTTTTTGTATCAATGAATTGTGGTCTAAAAATGGGCAGGGAGTGATTGAGAAATTAATGATTTCAGAGTGTAAGTCATGAGCAGCAAATATTTTACCTATTCTAGTTTGGGTACCAAATCTGTGATCTTGATGGGAAAACAACAAAGATTTATCTTCTTTAAATTTGAAAGCATCTACAAGATGAAATGATTCTACCCACTTTTTTAAAGCTTTTGATACAGCAGATGTATGCAAAGATCTTTTATTTGTAGTTTTAGAAATATCAAATATACAGTTAAAATATTCTCCTAACATTAAGTTACCTTTATAATTACTGGAAATGAAATCCAAGTGTTTTTTTAACAGTTCCTGGTCCAATGCCTGGGAACCAGTATAGAGTGGCTAGGGTTCATATTCTGTTATTATATTTATCTATTACTAATGCCATAAGGCCTTCTTTATCTTCCTACTTATAAATGAGTTCTGAGTTAATCACATTTGTTTTCCATAAAATTGTTACCCCTTTTATCTTTGTCTTATAAGTGGATTGCACCAATATCATATATTCCTTAGGATTCCATTTGTAATTATCATTTGTTTTGAAATGAGTTTCTTGAAGGAAGACAATTTGTGCTTTGTTCAGTTTTAAATATTTTAGTAGATTTGATCTCTTGCTATGATTGTTTAAGCCATTGGTATTTAAAGATAATAAAGTTAAATCCATCTTAGGTTATTTAGACTATGTAATTTTGTTTTATTGTGACTATTAAACATTTTCCTCTGATAACTATAAAGTATATGTTTGAGATTTTAAAGGAAATTATCAGTTTTATACTTTGAGCGTTTACCAATAAAGGAATGTTTTGGTCAGGCATACTAAAATTTTTTTTGCGAAATAAACTTAAATTAATAAATGTTAACAAAATTAAGATCCACACTAGCCATGGAATGAAAATTATTCCTAATCTGATGGATAAACCTAAGTCCATCAGATTATCACTCATACCTTGACAATCCAGAACATCTGAGCTCCATAAATTGAATTATCATATGGAGAATATTTTTAATAGGAATAAGCAATATTTATATTATTTTGAATAGATATAGTACTATTGTAGATTAGACAGAATTATAATACAATATAAATGTCTACTTATTGTATAAGCAATTAATATCTACATGAAAGATAAATGACAAGCAATTCAATCATAGTAAAGTAGGATGTATCATATATAAAACCTCAGTAAAAGATTATAGCATACAGTTATTTAACATATTCACCCTTACTGATGAAGTCTTTCAAAACTTATTAATATAAATAGATGGTAATAATATTTATATCCAATGTTTATAATACAATGTATTTTACTGGATATATCAGAAGTTATATTTCATTATTTGCCAGCATTTAAGTAATCACTTTGTTTGTTGCTAACTTACTTAAAGCATCTAGTTTGTTTTATGTGAGCATTGATGAAAGTTAGTGCTTTTTAATTATCAATGCATCCGTCTTCCCCCCATTTCCTACACATAAGGATTTCCATATCTGTCATTTCTTATTATAAAATGAGTGAAATTATAGGTTAAAAACAACAAATTCACTTATTGTGATTAATGATTGCAAGTTTCCTTTCCATATTCAGAAATTGCCATGTTATGGCATATACTGGAAGTTTTTAGATTTTAAATTGCAATATTCTATTTTGTATAATCAGCAAATGTTAAACTGAGTGATTATTGTCAATGTAATACTATTTGCTCAAAATGTGATTGTTACATTCTATGACATTCCTAGTTCAGGCTTCTATTTTTTCCCTTGAACAACTTTGTCAGTTTGATGTCATGTATTAAACATTAGTTACCTTGGTAACTGCTTAAGTATTATGTATGGTCAAGATGTGTTACAAAACCACAATTCAATTTAAAGCAATTATATGACTCGTTTTGCACATTTACTTATATGAGAAAATCATCATGCTTCCCCTTGATTTTCAGTATAGTGTATGTCATTTATGACAAGTTAAAACAGGTGTGCTATACTCAAGCTCATGTTATTAAACTGAGTGTCTATTGTCAATTTAATACTATTTGTTCAGAATATATGAAATGAAAAGTTGAGCAAATGAAGTAGACTTAGCCAGCAAAGCCTTAACGCAGGTTTATTGTTTTTCAAACAGACAGCGTTTTCACTACACAAAAAAGGTAGCTTCCTCAGAGGATGAAAAGTGTGCAAAAACAGCGCACTTTTAAAATCCGCTCTGTCATGATTTTACAATTACATCACTTCCTACAAGGCGGAAGCTTATTTTAAAAGCATAAACAAAAAATGTACTATTACTATATCATGTCTCAATTGAGACATTAATTTAATAACAAAAAGAATTTTGTAAGAATCATTTTAAACAATTGTTTAAAAACAGTAATAAAACTAATATACAACGTACTGGTGACTATTGCAGAAAGCACTTTTTATATGCAACTTGTCAACCTTAATATAACATTATGTTATTAAAAAGTCCAAAATTGTTATAAAAAATCTGGACAGAACATAACATTAAATAATCAAATAGTTCGTAAAAATGAAAAATTGGTTAGGTGTAAAATATGCATAAAATTACATATGTACAAACATACCATCTTTATTTCAATATGTCAAAAAAGCATAAAAATGTTTTTTATTTATTTGAATGTATATTTTTTATATATATATGTACGTCATTGCTCACAAACGCAATTAGCTAACCATTTTAAGAACACGACTTAAACCAAGAAAGGTAAGTAACTAGTGTACTAAATACCTTATATAAAACAACAAAAATAAAACAGACAAAATAAGAATGCTAAAGCATTATTATTAAAAGGAACCAAAATTTTGTATGGTCCCCAAAGTACTATACATTAGTAATAAGCCAAAACAAGTAGTTTTTAAGACATAGATTGAAATGTCTAGTATGCAAGTCTCTCAGGCAGCTCCTCTGTAAAACAAAGCAAAAATAACTTGTCCTCTATTTAGCAAAACACTAAATTACTACCTCATATAAGATTTTAACTTTAAATAAGGGGCTATGTTGCAACTATCGTTTAAGCCAGGGAAGTTAAAGGCATCTAATTTAAGTTGCCATAATAACTCTCTGGTTTCTAATAAGATAGATGTAGGGCCACCTCTTACAGGTGTAGATAAATGGTCAATGCCCATGAACTCAAAAGCGTGTCGTGGATACGCTGCTATGTGTTTGGCTAATGCATTTTCACTCTTAGCGTTCTTAATGGCATAACAGTGCTGGTAAATCCGTTGTTTAAACTTCCTGTCTGTCTTACTGACATAAAAACTGGGACAACATGTACAAAAGGCAACGTAAATAATAGACATCGTGTCACAATTAATTCTGTGATTAATATAATATTTTGTGCCCAATATACTAAATGTACTACCCGTTTTAATGTGGGAACAGAAATTACATGAGCCACAAGCAAAAGACCCCTTCGTTCTATTACATGATGGATCCGGTGGATGACCTTGTAACAGGTCTTTAATGTTTCTACCCCTCCTCAACACAATATTCGGCTTGTCACCCAATTTATCAAACACAGAAGCATTTGAAGATAAATTATACCAGTTCTTGTTCAAAATATCCAAGATAGCTTTAGAATTCAAACTGAATGTCATAATAAATTTACAAGGAGGATTAACATATGCTGGTTCTGTTATTGAAACAAGAGCCTCTATGATAGAAGAATTCATTGAAGTAACTGGGTTTTGAACATTACCATTATGGTCTTGAGATGTCATAGAAAGGAGTGGTTTATAAAAGCCATTATTCCTCTTCACAGAAACTTCAACAAGCAGGTCGTCTACCAGCCATTGGGGATAATCACGGTTAATGAAAAGTTCTTTTAAAAATTCACTTTCAAGTAGAAAGTCTTTTAAATCACTACACATTCTAACCGCCCTTACTAACTGACCTTTAACTATAGCTTTTTTCTGCCTGAAAGGGTGAGAACTGCTGTAATGAAGAAAGGAATTTACATAAGTGTCCTTTCTGAAAATAACAGATTTCAAAAGGCCAGTCATAGCATCCCTTAGTAATTTAACATCCAGGTAGTTAACCTCCTTTGTGTCAAAGTGGTACGTAAATTTCAAAAATGAGGTCGTTGAATTTAAGTATTCAACAAAAGAGTGTGCCAGAATGGAGTCACCTTTAAAGAGAATAAAGGCATCATCTAAAAAGCGTTTATAAAACACTAATTTTTCCTTCCACTCAATGTTGTTAAAGACGTAATGTCTTTCCCAATATGCCATGAATAAATTGGCTACTGCAGCACCACACGGGGAGCCCATGGCCACACCTTGTTTCTGTATGTAGATGTCTCTTTCGAAAGTAAAAAAGTTGGAGGATAAGGTGATATCTAATAATTCAGTGACATTATCTATATCCCTCTTAGGGGCCCCAAGATCAAGTAACAAAAGCCCAATCCACTCCAAAGCTTCTTGGTGTGGGATGGATGTATACAAATCCACCACATCGATGGTTAAAAAGTTAGTCGTTTCATCTAATGTCAAAACATTCATATTAGATAAAAAAGACCAGGAGTCCTTACATATACTTGGGATGAGCTTAACATACTTTGCAAGCAATGAATCAATGTACTTAGAACATGGGTATGTGATGGATAACCTGCCATCAATCAAAGCTCTCATTGGTGGATCTCCAAGGTTCTTATGGACCTTGGGTATGCCAAACATAACAGGTGTTTTGGGATACAGTATGTCAATGTAACCAAAAGTGTCCATATCTATTCTTCCAGATATAAACAAGTCCCTAAAATAACCTCTTATTCTATTAGCACACACGTTCATTTCATTGATCGAAGATGTTTCATAGGCAGCAGTATTTAGTACCCTACGCATTCTCTCAACATAATCCATTTGCTCAAAAATAGCTAAGCCCCCACCCTTGTCTGGCTTAATGATTCTGACTGTTGATGCCCGCAATTTATTGAGGGCAGCCAGCTGGTCTTTAGAAATATTGAACTGGTTAGACGTGATAGTAGTGGACTTAACTGCATGTCTTATGTCCAATTCACATGCACTCTCAAACATTTTAAGAGCCACATGCAAAGGTGGGTTAAACACACTTGGAAGCTTGAGTTTAGGCATGGAGGGCACAGAGGAGTCATTAAACATTAATTTCAAATTTAATCTTCTCACATAACACTTCAAATCTAACAGTACCCTGGCTACATCACACTTTGTTGATGGTACAAATGTGTTGCCTAAAGCCAAAAGTTCTACCAGTTCAGGTTCTAAAGTAAGCGAAGAAAAGTTATAAATGGTGAAGTCACCCCTTTTGTTTAAAATAATATCAGGTGTATCTTTATTAGAGGAGCTAGGATTCAGGTACTCTAATTCCAATTCGGATTCCTCCTCCGCTGTCTTTCATTGGTTGTTTTCCCTAAAAAAGCTTTATCTGTGTTAGGGTCGCTATCAGAAGAGGCACTATGAATGGGGGCAAATGTTCCAGTGTACCCACCATTCTTTTCCTGCCTATCTCTATTTCTATTGCTTCTCCTCAAAGGGGGATTACCTCCATTATTGATGTTATGTACCCTATTATTACTAGGGTCCACAGTGTCATCAGCTTCAGTTACTTCCAAGTCATCATCCCTCCTAGGAGCCTGAGCGGCAGTACTTAAATTAGGGAAAACCTTATCGTTGGTGTACGCCAACCTATCCCTGCATAACTTCTTAGATTTGTTTGTTTTAAGTTTGACCATGTATGTATCAATGCTCGAAAAAATACGAGCGTGCTCAAACTTAAATTGTAAAAAAGCCCCATCAACTTTAATTTCCTCATCCAATAAGCAAACTTCTTTAGTTAATTCTTCAATACTAATAGAGTAATGTTTCACAAGCAATTCTATCAATTGTAAACCTTGTGTTTGAAACATTACTTTTAAGTCAGGTATAAAACTTTTACTGTTAATCAAGTTCGATGGTACAAAGCCATTCCTAAGACCTTTAGGTACAATGCCCTCATTTAAACATTGCTTGAAGTACGCAACTTCGAGCTGTAATTTCCTCAGGTTAAAAGTTTTAGTATCCAACAGTTTTAACTTGTCCGACACAGTTACTACACAGTCAATAGGGGCAGTATTATTCCGCACCGACGTGCTATCATTAAATGGTTTAGCAAACTGCATAAAGTCACCTGTATTGTGAATCCATTCGGAAATCGAAGCCACGCCAATAAGTGCATTATTTCTCTCATTCGCCTCCTTTTTTGTATTAAGATGCGCATTGTCAGTCTCAATCCGTGATGTGTTAGATAAAGGAGCGGCCGTTTTAAATGGTTGCGCCACTGGAATAGAATCCATTGTGTCGGCAAGTGACCTGCTAGCACCAACACGATTAACTGAAGTGTCCAATTGGGCAGAAGAACGTAAAGCATGAGTGTTCTCCAGAGCAGTAAAACGATCGTTCAAAGCTTCAATCTTTGATGTTAGTGCTAAAAGCAAGTTAGGTACATCCATAGAATCCGGTTTAGATGACCCAAATATATTAGGGCTGGCAAGGCTCTCCATAAGCACAACGAACAGACCACCGAACCAAACAGCAAGTAATTCCACAAACAAATGAAACGAAAAGTTGAGCAAATGAAGTAGACGTTTGATGTCATGTATTAAACATTAGTTACCTTGGTAACTGCTTAAGTATTATGTATGGTCAAGATGTGTTACAAAACCACAATTCAATTTAAAGCAATTATATGACTCGTTTTGCACATTTACTTATATGAGAAAATCATCATGCTTCCCCTTGATTTTCAGTATAGTGTATGTCATTTATGACAAGTTAAAACAGGTGTGCTATACTCAAGCTCATGTTATTAAACTGAGTGTCTATTGTCAATTTAATACTATTTGTTCAGAATATGATTGTTACATTCCATGACATTTCAAGTTCAGGCTTCTATTGTTTCTCTTGAACAACTTTGTCAGTTTGATGTCATGTATAAAACATCAGTTATCTTGGTAACTGCTTAGGTATTATATATGGTCAAGATGGGTTACAAAAACTACAATTCAAGTTAAAGCAATTGCATGACTTGTTATGCATATTTACTTTTATAAGAAAA
Organism: Protopterus annectens; assembly: GCF_019279795.1. NCBI lineage: Eukaryota > Metazoa > Chordata > Ceratodontiformes > Protopteridae > Protopterus > Protopterus annectens. The sequence continues at coordinate 5,226 of NW_025051791.1, read as the reverse complement.
TCATCATGCTTCCCCTTGATGTTCAATGTAGTGTATGTCATTTATGACAAGTTAAGACAGTAGTATTATTATACACAAGCCTGTGTTATTAAATCCTGTTTTTAATATCTAAATTCAGCAGACTGCTTCATCTTATATGACGATTATAAATTTTATGTCTAGATTTACTAAAATCATACAGTACATAAGTATTGTGTGCGTGTATTCTTTTTTTTTTTTTTTTTTTTTTTTTTGGCTGTTCCTTAGTTATTTGAGAGACCACAAGCTGTAATGTTTATTCTTATTATTAGCTCCTTCCAAGCATGTTTATATAGTCCATATACTTTAAATTATGAGACCCTTCTAGTTCTTATTTTATATATGACGATTATAAATTTTATGTCTAGATTTACTAAAATCATACATTACATAACTATTGTGTGTGTGTTTTCTTCCTTCTAGTTTCTTATTTTTTATAAGTATATTTCCGTCCTTACATACACACATATCAGTACTTCAAGCACAGCCAACAATGCCCATCTAGTTTTGCCAGAATACCATTCACTAATTCATGTGGTTTGTTTCCAGGCTGTTCTTAAAATATCCAAACCAATATTTGTCATGTTCCATTTTACCAGCCTGTTCCATGCAGTGGCCACTCTGCCACTGAACCACTCAACACACCTTCCATTCCCACAGATATTTCCATAAAGGAAATCTGATGACTCTCTAGCACTTTCTGGCAACCCCCCAAATATGTTTTAAAGGAGAGGTTTAAGGGAAGACAGAACTTGATCAAGTTATGTAATGTTGAATTGATGATAAATATAAAAACATATATGTGATGTATAATATTTGCAGCTGGGAATATGTTAATATGCCTGGGTATTCAATAAACTCTGCGCAAGCTTTGCGCAAAGCCCACGTGGATTTTATGTGTTTGTGCAGTGAGCAGCAGCACTAATTACATATTTATGCCACGCATCACATTTAAACATAAATAAGTGTGGTTCTGTGGCTTGCAACAGTGTTGCCAGCCAGGAAACTGTGCACAGTAACAAGGACAGCAGCAGATGTGTAGACCTGTTTACCTACAGACAAACTAGGTCTGGGGGATTGCACGGAATGCCACAGTGATTATCAGGGTTAAAAATATAGTAATGTATATGGTCCAAACACATTACAGGACAGTGTATACAGTGCAGGTTATTGTAGAATCCCATTTCAGGCATTCTGCACAAAAGTTGTATAAATTATCTATAACGGTACATGGACTGCCATCTAAAATAAACAGTCAGGGAAAGTGTGTGTATTGAATAGGACACACACATATGAATTGCATGAATGAACACAGGGAAAGTGGACAGGTGAAACATCTTAATGTACAGCAGAGGAGGACATGTAAATGAAGACAGTTGCAGCAGGAACACTAATCATATATCAACATGATATACTGTAGACTGCACAGTGACAATGTATCTTATGTGACTACCACACAAGGGGACAACAATGGAGAAGATGTGTTTGCGATATGGGCATCCTGACTTACAATGGAGAAGACACCTATCAGGGATGTCATATACAATAGGGGTTAACTGCATATTTTGAAGCTGTGCAAAACAAGTTGTCTGAATATGACTATAATGTCAGCAGAGGTCTCCACAAAGTGGGACACACAGTTACAGGCTCATGGACAACAGTAAACAGAATCATGCACAATCATGGATGATATCAGAATACTACCACCAGTAATCTCATGTCTCTGACATAACATATGTAATTGTGAGTAATCATAGATGGTTCTGCACAAACACACTTGTACAACTATTATGAGATGTCAACCTATGAGGATAATCACGCACACCATTCTGACACTATAACAACTGCTGGGAATATTAGGAGGGAAACTTTTATACCTGAATTTGACATTATGAACAATGCAGGCTAGTTGACAGGTGTGCATGGCATATATATGGCACAATCCACACTGTCATGAATGTAACTGATGCCATCAATGCTATCAAGCAGCTATGTATGTACTGTGTGCGTGAATAGAACAGGTTATCACACATGCATCTGGTATAACACTTTGATGGGGGTTCCACACCATCAGACAATAATGTTTATACAACAAAAATAATGCTTAGGTATGGCCAATAAGATGTGTGGGAGGTCACTGTGGTAAAGGTGGTACACTTATCCCTCGAAGATGTGTTGGGAGGTACATGAAGAAAGGTGCATTTCAGTCATTTATTGGTGTAATGAAGGCTGTGAGCTATGGAAGTGTTATGCCCTTTGATGTGGACGCTCTGTGCATACTCAGGAATTGTGTTACATACAAGGAAGTAGTCACCACTCTGAGCACATGCTGGTGGACATCCCGCATACCATCTACCTCAGTACACTGTCACATACCACTTGGTCTGCTCATAAAGGTGTGATGTCTACATTATTATTGGGTTGTGAGGTTGTTTTCATAACATAACAAATTCCCCCACGTTTTTGTTTCAACTCATGTGTCTTCATGGCTGTGGCAGCAATAGTGTGTTGATACTGTCTGTATTATACTAATATCACAGTTGGATTCAATGATTGTCCACAATCTGCAGTCCTCCAGACAGCTGTCCGAACACAGGATGTGTATGTTATTCTTGATGTCTTTGACTTAAATAAAGGACAGGAAAGTGCCTGGCACACAGACCTGATGTACAGACCTGATCACTGGCCTCGAGATACAGGTCATTTCAACATATGTAGATGTAACATATGTGATCCAGTGGTCTGCCCACTTGGTGATATAGTTGTTTGTGGCCACTAGAAACAGTGTTTAGTTAATACCTCAGTTTGAATTTGTGTCAAATGCCTTGGCCGGGTTGAATTCTGCAGGATGATAGTATTGTCATCATGCATGCCTTTGATGACCTTCTTGAGGACAATTAACAAATATGACAGACATGGAAATAGCATGAAAAAATCACACGTTGTTTGTTCACAGCCAGGAGATATTACCAGTGTCCATTTAGAAAAGGTCCATGATGACATGTTGGTCTTCCTCACAGATGAAAACAGTCAGGATGCATCTATACATGCATCAGATGCTGCCTCCCTCACTCAGATGGATGCATGCTGATGTGCAACCTTCCTTGGGAACATATTCCATGTGGAGGCTGCGTTGAAGTGTGTATCCAACCATGTCAGGTAGGTGTATGTAACTGAGTGACGCTATAGGCAATCTGTGATGTTGTCAAGGCCTATTGATTAGCCATACAGGGCAAACATGTGCTGCCCTCCTTAGCATAGAAACTGAATAAGGATTGAATGTATACCTTGGCTGCTAGACAGTGGTGATGGGTGGGTGACTTGTGAGACAAACAGTCAGCAAACAGATTCTCTGTTTCATAAAAAATAAAAAAGATGAATGGCTAAAAACACAAAATGACTTTATTACATAAAAATCCAACTGGTAAGCACTTATATTCCCTTCATGGAACTTCTTCAGACCAAGTTGTATAATGAACAAACCTATTTAAATACTTAATAACAATAACTTGTGACACAAAGCACTTAATGCCTTAACCCTTTCCTTCTAAGAACAAATTTAACATTTTCCCTATCATTTAAACCAGAGTATACACATGCATTCAGCCTGATTTTCCAGCAATATATTTTCCAATCTAGTTCATCTTCTGCATCAAACCAATTATCAAAACCACTGACTTCATCAATTATAACAAATTTGAAGCATGCCTTATTTTTTCTAATAAATGTTTTTGCTTAACATGTTTTGCCAAGGCATTACTTACATCAGTCTTGTCTACTGCTCTTATATGTTCATTCACTGCGGTGGTGGTGCTGCGGTAGCTTTGTCGCCTCACAGATGTTGCCCGTTCGATTCTCAGTTAGAGCGTCTTCTGTGTGGCGACATGCGTGAATGGATGTTCCTTCGTTGAAGGTTGTGCGTTAGGCCCGGCAAGCCAGCAAGTAAAACTCTACTGCCAATCATTAGCAGACCGGAGTTCCGCTGTGGCGACCCCTAACCGGGAAAAGCCGAAAGACACAAACAAACTCTCATGTAGAATTTTTTATTAGTTCTTCCTATATAAAATGCTGGACATAATTCACACAGAGCCATGTATACCACATATTTGGACCTGCAATTATGTAAATTATTCAACCTAATTTCAAAGCTTCTTGCTGTCATTACAACATTCTTAACTTCTTTCATATATTGACATACCTTACAACTGTTACATCTTTTCAACCCCACTTCCAAAATATCAGGCATACTTGAGCATAAATTCCTTTTCTTGAAAAAGTGTTTTAAACTCTTTCCTCTTTTAGAGACAATGACAGGGTCTCCCCCCGTAACATTTTTAATTTCTTGAAAATTCATAAAGAATCTCCAATTATTCTTGATTATTCCTTTGATTTTACTTTCATCTACTGAATTGCCTAAAATACATGCTAAGGAAAAATCCTTTTCATTTTCTTTTAACTTGCTATTTACATTTGCTACCTTATGTTCCATCACACTTTTTACTTCCATCCAGGAATTGTTAATGATATCCTTGGGGTACCCTCTTCTTGAAATTTCCTTTTGAGTTCTTCACATTCTTTTTAAAAAAATACTGCCTCATTTGTTAACCTGCTTATTCTAGTGAATTGCCCCTTCACTATCCCCGGGATTCATGAACCTTGCGCCAGGCGCCCGCATAGCGTTGGCGTTATAACGCCAAATATGGCTGCTGAGCGATTCAGGTATGAATCAATTCCACGTGCACTACCGGCGCCGATCCGTTCGCTCCGCCCCGGCGTAGGTATGCAAAACACACTGTGTGCGGTATTGCACCATGCAAATGAAGGGAAATAGCGATCCACGGCGGCGCAGGCGAAGCGTAAAGAACGCGCAATGTAAACCAAAAAAAACGGTTTACATTTACCCAAACATGACCGAGGAGTAACGGAAGGCTGTCAAAGTCAGGTATCATACAGGTGCAATATGCCAATGGGGAAAGGCACCGAGAATGTCCAAATACAATATGCACAAAATGTAAAAAATGACATAAATGGTATGTACGTAGAAAGCACAGCAGAACCCCTGGATATGTGCACAGAAGTTGCAAAGCAATGAAATAATATGACAATGTCCTAAAAGAGCAGTATAACACACTTCAGCTGCACAGCCACCACACACCATAGTATGTATGTAAAGCTTCAACCCCAGCGGAATGGTTGTCAAGGAGTGGG
>NW_025051790.1:0-10000 GCF_019279795.1 Protopterus annectens | reverse complement strand
GAGACTGTTGCTCTACACCAATATTCAAATCTTCCCTTGTTATATCCAAACACAATTTAATCTCCTTTGAAAATCCACTGCCCTCCCACCCTCCCACCCCTGCACAGGTAACCAGCATGAAAAGCCTTTCCAATGCTAACTATGGCCTCATAAAAACAAAGCTGGCTAACCTTACAGCAGCCATGCAAATGGAGACTAGTTGCATGACAGCTGAATCAAACAACAGTGCACTATGAACACGTACAGAAATGCATGGATACCGCCATACCCAATACAACCAGGACTCTCACCTCCAAAAAAAAGGAAGCTGATCTGGTGGTCCCCTGCCATAAAGAAACTGTACAATAGAAGGAGGGAACCAATATGGAATAAGGTGAAGTCCCAAGACTGGAAATAAACCCTTATCAGCCTCAATTAAAAGTTGAGATCCCTGATCAAATACTACAAAGTTAGCTGTGAGAGCAGAATTGGAGCACATAGTAAAGACAACCACAAGGTCTCATACAGTTATGTAAAGAATCTCCATGGCAATACCAAGAATTATTCCGAGCTACTAGATGATGGTACCTCCCAGACTGAGTCAACAAATAATGCCAATATACTGGCTGACATACTGAGTGCAAACTTTACCCCTCTCTCTCCCCCAAAGGACCAATCACAATACCAGTACACTGCCAGGCACCCCGTATTACTGCAGCACAGGTTAAAAAAACACTGTCCAAGGCCAGGAATACAGCTTCTATGGGACCTGACAATATCCCTGGCTGTGCTCTACATGAACAACAGAGTGACCTGGCACCTCACCTGTGTGCCCTGTTCAAGCACAGCCTCACCTCAGCTTTTTTCCCTACTGAATTGTGCACTGCTACAGTCACCCCTCTCCACAAATGAGGTGTGACTACAGACCCCGGGAAATACTAATGTATGGTGCAGCTATATTAATACTGTATCAATGCTGATATCCCTTTGGACACCCATTTATGTGTGTCATTGTCCAGACATACTACTGTAACAGGTTGAGAAGTATGATTGAGCAGCAAGACTGTAAATACAGTGTGCCATACTAACATACAACAGAAATGTATACCAGGTATCCCCTGAACACATGTATGTATGCATATGTTCAGCTGGAATGCGCAAAACTAATCACATGGGTTTCAAGCAGTCAAAATCAGTGTCAGTGCATACAACAAACATAAATGTGTACAGCTACTGGTTGTTGCATTGCCCTGACACTGATATGGGTACTAGAGTAAGTATGATTATCAGGTATTAATCAGAAGTGTCCACCTGTTTTATGACCCTCTGCCCATGCCTACCACTACCAGCTATATCAACACCTATATGCAGTGGATATCACAAGTGTACACACCCCTGTTGGAATGCCAGGTATGTGTGCTGTATGACAATCAGTCCACAGAAGATCATTTCATAATGTTTCTCATCTTGAATGTGACCCCCTAACCTGTACAATTCCATTGAAATACAACCAAACCAACATATCAGTTAAAGGGTGTGCACACACACTCAACTGGCTTATTGTACTGAGTATTATTTCCATGTGTTTTCACAGACCAGATTGTTATGTTTTCAATTGAATTCTACAGGCTATATGTCACACTACAGGTGGGAATTGTTATGAAATGAGTTATTGTGGTGTCATGTTCCAATTGCAAAAATACCAAACAGTGTATCAGGGGTGTGTACCCTTTATACCCACTGTTGCTATATGGACAAAGCAGTATCTGACCTTTATATCTAGCCTCCACCAAGGTAGAATAATCCCCTTTGGTGGACATCAGCAATACACAAACCACATAATAGGTTGCTACATTGGCTGTACAGGGACACATAGGTGCAGGCAACAACTTGGAAGCATGTCCACCTATATCTGAGCAAGCATGTAAGTCCACAGATGGCTTCCTGTGAGGCTGACTATAACTATAAATCAGACATATCCACACCACCTAGGACAATTGCAACTGTGTCTCCGCATATGTTGTAAGTCTCAGAGGAAACAACACAATTCACCCTGTAATGGGGGTAAAGAACACCTCATACACACATGCCATGGATATAGGCAACCTGCATCACACAGGTTAGGTGGGAATATCGCCACCCTGTCCACCCCAGTTGTACAGGGGATATGCACATCAACCACACTCCTCCCCTCAGCAATGGTGAGCATGTATATATTGCCTACTGATGGCAACAGCATACCTCCATGGGGCATAATTATATCACTGTCTGCCACCTACATGAACTCAGGCATGTGCTCACAGTTCCATCACACACCACAGTCAAACAAAGACCTGCCGCCATCCACACACCATCCACATGGACGATGCGAACTGTCAAACCTCTACACAGAAATGTATGGAGAAGAGAGGATTATGCAATCAAGTGTCCAACATTGGGGGGAATAAGATAGCTCAAGGACCGGTGTGTAATACAAGCTGCTATAGCCATGATAGCTTGGAGGGTTTTTGTGTAGTGTGGATTATTTGCAAGTAATAACTACTGTTGATGTGCATTTTGACAACCATATGATGTCTTGTGACCTTTTTCCTGATTATGTCTTCCAGGTAACATGCAGAGTGCTCGCCTACCATCATTCTATGTTTGGGAAACTGACAACATCACCCAATATGTGATTTAACATTATGCCCTGTTATTTGAATGGACATCAGAAGATATGCGGGAGAGGACCACCCTGTGGAACAGTGTGGTCCACAGAGTGAATAATGCCGGCCTGCATAGTAGAACTTATGAGCATGTGCAGCATCAGGCCACCGACCTCTTCCACCATGCCCATCAATGGGCTGCTGCTGAAGTAGGGAATGGCTAGCCACCGTGGGGCCTAGCCATCTAGCCCCCACTGACACCCCAAGCTCCTCACCAAACCTTGTGCACACGCCCAACGCACAAGCCATGATGCTGAGGGAAGCATTGTGGAGCTGGGTTGCACACACACACACACACACACACACACACACACACACACACACACACACACACACACACACTGGATGAGAAGTGTGCAGGTAAGGGCCCAGTGGGGATTAGTTCACTGATGTATCAGACAAACATGTATCTATATTTAATCTACATGCATGTGTCAGATCTGATTGCAGTTGTGGAAGGGGTTTTCGAATGCACAGAGGTGCACATCTATGGTGAGGACAGGATATAGTGTATTATTGTGGTTAGTACTGTCAGTAAGGCCAGATGTGAGTCTGCTGACAATAACTCCCTTTCACAACTACCTAGGACCTTCTGGTTTGCATACGGGACAGCACCCTAAAGCTGGTGAATATGACATTGTTCTGTTGTTGCCTGGCAATACCTCAGGCATGTGAAGTGCATGCAATTTACCATGCACACAACCATCAGTAATAGCTATATTGTTTTATGTAATAACTATATTGCTTGTTGTGCATGTTCACTTGTGCTGGGGTTAACTGTATTGCATCACAGTGGTCACCACTGGGGCCTATATGATGTGAATTCAACATTCCTGTAGCATCCTTCACAACTTGTCAGTGCTAAGACATCTGGACAGAGGCCAGAAAAATGGGCAGGACAAATGGCCTAAGGTAGGGTCATGTGTGACAAATTAATGGTATACAGTGGATATAAAATTGTGTACACACCCCTCTTAAGATGCAAGTTGTTCCTGTTACATACTAATTAGGACCACAATATGACAGTCCACACCTCTTCCAGCCTTTAATGTGACCCATAACAGGAACAGTTCACTTGTAAAACCAAGCATCTGGACTCATGTATTGCACCTACATGGCTGGCCACCTATGAGGGCAGCAGACATCATATCAGCATGATGTTTCAGTCAGGTATGATACCTCATGCTACCATATGTGTCAGTACACTCACCGTGGCCTGTTTGGCTATAATATCACATACATGGGCATTGTTAAGGCACAAAAACATTTCTGACCATGTATAGGTTGCAAACATATGGATATTCCAGACACATCTGTACAGAGGACTGTACAATGGTTTAACCTGCTGCATGTGAGGCAGATGCTGTTACCACACTATATGAAGTAATGGCAACAGGAGGTGGTCACCAGCCATGCATGGTAAACACATCAAAATGGTATAAGTCATACAAGATATGATCCTTACACACACACAAACAGCTGCCACCATTAGGATTAAAACTCCTGCCTATCTAGGTATTACTACCATAGTACTACGCAGTTATCAGACATGCCACATAGCTTATACATTTCCACCTGTTCCAAAGGTACTTCTAAGGTGGATGGCATCAACAGGACTGCTAAACTGGAGTGAAGGGAAGTGTAAAGGGTAGAGCACAGGTCAAAAATGGTATAAGCCAGACAGTACAAGATACACACACTTGCCAGTATTGGTATTAGAACTCCTGCCTATCTAGGTATGTCTACTATAATACTTTGCAGTTAACAGACACTCCACAGAGCTTGCATATTTCCATCTATTCCAAAGGTACTTATAAGGTGGATGACAGCAACGGGACTACTAAAGTGGAGTGAAGGGAAGTGTAAAGGGTAGTACACATGTCAAAAATGGTATCATACAGACAGTACATGATTCACACACACATACTTATACACACTTGCCAGTATTGGGATTAGAACTCCTGCCTATCTAGGTATATCTACTATAGTGTTACACACTTACTGCATGCACTACAGAGCTTACTAAACTTGCACATGGCCAAAGCTGCTGATAACTGCACAGCTGTGGTAAAGTATTACAGGTGGCAGGCAGTCTGCCTTCTGTTCCACCCATACATCATGCTAGTTCTTCCTGTCTTGCACTTCAACTAGCATTATGGCTTGGCACTTCACCAGGTTATTGTATCAAGAAGTGTAGCACACCTGGGGACTGTCAGCAGTACTCGTTCATCACAGATGTAGCCCCAGTACTTACTAGTTATGCCCACTCCTCCTGACATGTTTGAAGGACGGTTATCTGTGCTTTCACCATTAAACTAGACCACTTGTCCATTCTGAGGTACTGTTGCAACTGCCTCATGTACATAGACAACCCTCCCCTCTAAACACCAAACACTCAGACCTGTGATAGTTACCCATATATCACCCAATGTGGACATATGCACGCTCCAGCAAAGACTGGACTAGCAGGTCAAGATGATAACATCAACACCTGCACCGCACCATGTAGAACACGTAGCTCACCATGACACCCACTTTGACAGCCATGACATATAGTGAAAAGCCACACACCCACCTTTTAGATGCACTCAATGGACATTTACCCAAACAGCACAGACCAGAAAGACAAATACCCACTCAGACATAATGACATGGCACATGCCAAGGGTCACATATTTAACCTACACAGTGTGCCCCTCAACCTAAACTCCTAAGGCTAACCACTTTGCACAATACAGTGATCATGGGTAACTGAATATTGAGGCACACACATACCCCACTCCCTAATTTGAATATGGAGCAGATGACAGCCAAATATATATCACATACCGGCATCTAACATATGATGCAGCCAGTCACGGAAGTCCACAACAACTACGAGTATCACTCTGCAGCCATGTGGGTGTGAATGACTTGGGACACACCTCCCTGGACTACATGACAAGAGACATGGTTGAAATCTCTGATCATGTGGCCCAGGCAGGTGTGACAGTAGACTTGGGCAGTGTACTGCTGTCCCCCAAAATTATGCTATGGTACTATCAACAGATGATTGACTGCAACATTGGCTTACATGTTATGTGTCATTCTCAGGAGATCCAGTACCTCTCTGCTTCAGATGACATGATTGACAGAACCCAGTGACTTGCCACAGATGTCCTACATCTGTCACCACTGTTTTTCCAGGTACTGGCTAAGTGTCTTGCCACTCCTGTGATGCCTTTTAGGCAGTGTTCCTAATGTTATTATCACCATAACAGCTATACATGTATGCAATCTGAGGGTCATGCTGCTCAAACGTAGACATCTAACTGTCAGGATGCAGTGACTCATAGCAGTCAGTGGAGTGGAAGACACATGTCTGCTGTAATGGAGAGGTGATTCACAGCAGCAGACAGCAGACCAGCAGCAACAGGCTATGACGCATTCCAGAGCTGTCAGCTCCCAAATATGGACCACACCACACCTCCACAGAAATGAAGGAATCCTCACCAACTGGTGACTCTGATGAGATGTTATTTACAGGTCCTAGAAGTGGTGACACTAGGAACCACACTGAAACACAGGAGGCTAAATGGATAATTCGGTTTAGGGCAGACTTTCATCCAGGTCTTAATGATAAGGTACCCCTGAAACCGTTTTTCAAGTCTAGAAGGCTTATTATATATTATGTATAATAGGCACATGAAATTTGTGTCCCTATGAAATAAGAGTATTATTAGTTTGAGCATATATTCTTATCAGTATTTATGTATTTGTATATTTGTATATTAAAATATGTGTATTGTTCATATTTTTTATATATTTTTATGCATTTTCTTATACGTATTTCTTTATATATATTTTATATATATTTTTTATACTTTTTATAATTAATGTTTTTAGAATAAGATGTTTGATAAGACTATGATCTTGTCACTTTAAGAAAATGTTTGAATTCAGGTTTTTTGTGCCTTTTTTACTATATAAGGAGTTATCAGTGATGCATTATGGTCTGATGAAGCCCTGTTGGGTGAAAGCGCTTACCGGATTTATCTGTTTGTTTCAATAAAAGACTTGCACTGGATGGTATTTCTGCCTTTGGATGTGTTTTAAAACTTACCAGCTAAGTTTCGCTCTGATACCTGATTTTTGCTGTTTTACCAATTGGACTGTGAGGGGAGGGCAGAGTGTTTACTATCTGAGTCTTTGTCTTGTTTTGAAGTTATATATTTTTTGCTGTCTGGCATTGTTTACATTCTGCATTCCATTGACTATAAAGACAAACTGCAGATTTAACTTAAAATTAAGTTTTCACATTTTTTTCGGCACCATCCTGTTTGCGCACTGCTGCCTTATGCTTAAACAGCCGAGATTGGCCAAAAAAAAAAAAAAGTAAAATATTCATAATAATTAATCACTTTTAGGTTCATAGGTTCATAGGTAGATACTAGGCTATCTGCCAGAGTGTATTTGGCTTCCGCCTCCCTATAAGATTAGCCTACTGTGCCTCTGTAAAGTAGGTCACAGAAGGCACCCTTTTAAGATTAGTTTACTGTGCCTCTGTCTAGCAGGGACACAGAAGAGATCCCAGGGGTGAATTTGCGATTTCCCATCCACGAGTCCAGATTTCACTTAAAGAGGGTCAGCGAGGGGCTATGTCTAACATGAATTGGGATTCTATTCCAGAGTGAGGAGAGCCTCTGGGAAATGAATCTGTCCCTCTAGCATGTCCTATTTATTTTTGTGCTGAGGCTTAGGTCCCTGGAGCGTGTAGCTCTAAGGGACTTGGATTTTTTGAGGTGGAGCATGTCCATTAATTCTGGGTTTGACATGGCTTTGTACGTCAGGCATAGATTGCCTCTGAGTAGGCGGTAAGCAACTGAGTATTGCTGGAGTTTCTTTAGTCGAGCTGCATAGGACATCTGTTTGTAGCCCATGATCCTCTTGGTGAGGTACTTTGGGGTCTCTCCAGTTGCTGCAGGTGTCGGAAGGTACATCCCAAAAGGGGCATTGTATTCAATTATGGGCCTGATGAGTGACGAATAGAGGGGCACAATGACCTATCTTGATCTAGATGCGAACCCTTTTGTGATAAGGTGGGCTATATAGAAGGTATTTCTAACCACTTTGGCAATGTGATTATCAAAGGAGAGATTACTATCACACAGACATTGATTTTCTCCATACTGAGGAGAGCCCCTCAGTGCATCTTGAGGTTTAGACTTCTGCATTGAGTAGCATTACCTTTAGTTTTTATCCTTGGGTTGTCTATGGAGGTGGGTTTGTCCTTTGAGCCTTGCCTAAAGGCACTATGGGGGTGGAAGAGCCTTGGCCAGCATACTTAAAGCTTAAGGGTGACAGGTGCAAGCCATCCCTAGCTTGCAACGCGGCTTTATCGAGCATGTCATCCCAGGCTGATAGACACTGGATCCCCTTTGAATGACACCAATACTTTAGCCAATTGTTGAAACTGATCATTTTGTCTTTATACTGTGGCATCATTCTTGGTGAGGGCAAGATGCTACTCAAGGTCAGGGTCATACCAGCCTGGGCTACATGGTCAGAGAGCTCTTCTTTGTCTCTTTTCATGTAGTCCAGGGAGGTACATCTCAGATCATTCACACCAGCATGGACAATGACAGAGTCATACTTTTACTTGCTTTGGAGTGACCTGAGTGCTTGCGTTATGTGGCGGATCCTGGCACCCGACAGGCAGCTTACAGTGACCTTCTCCTTGTTCAGTCTGGTGAGCGGGACGTCAGTGTGCCGGACAATAGAGTCCCCTATAACAAGTGTATTTGGTGTGTTGTTTGGCCTTAAGCACTGTGACTGTGAGGCACACTGATTTTGTGAGATATGTGATTCATGGGTATTGTTGAGGGGTGGCTGTTGCTTGGATATCTGCTTAGGAGGTCTTTGCTGTTTAGGCAGATTTTTATTTAGAGCCTCCAAGTATGTTTTTGTGTGTTTATGTGTTGGGTATGCAGATGCAATAGGTCTGTGTGAGACTGGATTTGTGGTGTGGGTGGTTACCTTTTCCTCCTGACTGACTGTGCCAGTCTTGGGTTGAGAGAGCTCTGCCTCAGTTTGGCTGTGTAACTGCATCTCTCACATGTATTAGAGTTTGTTGGAAGGAGGAGAGGGTTGTCTGTGCACATAAGGCAATTGTAACATTGCCTCAAAATTTGCAGATTCACCAGCTGGACTGAGAGTAACCTTGAAACTGACCCTTGGACATATCAGATTAGTATAGGAACTGTTTTTACTGATCAGATTAGGGGGAACTGATTTTCACTTGATCAGGAAGGACCAATCGGGAGCCTAATACTTATGAGAAGTCAAGGAGGGTGTAGTGCTTTAGTTAGTTAGTGTTTCCTTATAAGAGCTGAGCAAGTGCAGGGCTTTAGAAAGAGAATAAAGTGATTACTTTGAGAGTTTGAACAGTTCTAAGGGAAAAAGTGAAGAGCAGACTTTGTGGAGCCTGGAATAGTTTAAACTTGTTTAGGCGGCGCTGCCCGACGCTGCTCAGTGCGCAAAACCACGCAAAAAGAGAGTTGTAGGGTTTTAAGAGAAAGAGATCAAGGAGTTTAGAATTGACCCAAAATGGCCAATAAAACTACAGCTTCTAGATAGTAACCACTCCTCCATGGACAGGCCTTATATTTGGCCAATGGCATGTCTAATGTACACAATATGTGCTTTTCCATGAGCTGTCATGTTTATTTTGTCAGTTGCGGAAATGCCCAATTATTTTGAATACATTTCTGCACTGACACTGTTCTAGTACGTAGACCTGGCAGCAGGATCACAATCACCTCATTTGCATGGTTTTCACCAGCAAATGAGATGATTGCATATTTACCAGTTTTCAAGTAGAACGTTACAGAGACAGTGTATGGCTAGAACAGTGTAGGGCTGCGTGTGCACGTGAAAACAGCACTTTCCTGGATCGCTCAGCAGACATTTTCCATGCAGGAGCTCCTACACTGTTCCTGCATGGAAAATATCCATTCGTGAATCTGGGGGAATGTCATTGTATAATAGCAATATGACTCGTGGGTTTGGGTATATGAGAATTTACCCACGTCTGGGTAAATCCTCAATATACCCATACCCACTTGTCAGTTATTGCTTAAATTGCAGAATGCAAGCAACAGAGACATTCTAGAGAAAATATATAAAAACAGAAACAGTTTTATAACTGAATGCCAAGAATCTGGTTGGTCTACTGCTAAAGGAAAAACAAAGATACGGTTTACATGACATTTATCAGAAATAAGATCAAAAGTTGCAGATCAAAGTGAGCAGACTTAGAGCTCATCAACAAAATCTAA
>NW_025051789.1:0-12945 GCF_019279795.1 Protopterus annectens | reverse complement strand
GGGCATGTGTTGTGTAGTGTAGTTTATTCATTTCCATGGCTTCCCTCGTGGCTCATTGCTTTCAGCCATTCCCTGAACTTCTGGGCGTGTCTGGACCGCTTCTCTGTACGGACCGTGCAGGGATTCACCAGTGTGTTCAGCATGCCTCGGCACCTCAGCCGCATATGCGCGGCATGCTGACATCACCCGTTGTTTCAACTTCCATTAATAGGTACCTCTTGCGAGGCTTCTGAATCTGGCTGAGGTGTTTACTTTGCACACAGTTGGCACAGAAAAGGTTGGGATAATGGTGGACTAGGATTCCTGATCCTTCAATTTTATACTACTCTTCTAACAATTGCAAAAGTTATAGGCATTATTGGATAAGTTCATCTTATGAGTTCAAAGAAATGGAATCAAAGTGCATCAAGGAAAATGTTATTAGTAAATGGTAACAATATCACAGCCAGTCATAAACAAATACTCAACTAACAGCATCATCTGGTTATTAAAACATTTTTATTAATAAATGGAATTACACCCTTTCCACCCCATTCCACTATTTAAATATTACATAATTTCACTCTTTTCCAAAAAGTTTACATATTCTAATACATTGTATTCAAAGACTTAATATTTTCTCTGTTTCCAATTGCATAGAAAAAGTGACTACTTAGAAGCGAATAAAATCCAACAAAAGAAACTTGAATTTATTGGCATCAGTTTTTAAATAGTAGCATTGAAAATTTAAGGTCCAAATATAATCAAGACATTGTGAATAAACAGATAAATAAGATATTTAACCTAGATAAGAAATTATTTCCCAAATTATTTGAATTCTTTATAAAGATCAATAACAATGCAATGAAAATAAATTATTTGTCACAAATTTATAAACTTCTTTATATTTCACATATTGAGACAATTCCTATTACAACTATTTCTCAAAAATAAATAATGAATGTTTCTGTGAAGAAAAAAAAAATAATATAAAAATCTACAGATAAAACCACATCTTCATTATATTGGAAATTTTCATTAGGAGATTCTTACAGAGCTTTTGTCACTCCTTCCAAAAATTACAGCTATGTATAAATCAGATAGAATTAAATGCTGGAGATGTGACTTCTGGAAATAAAAGCTGATTGGACACATATGGCATATGAATATGAAGTCAATTCTCCTTTTTGGAAAGAAAATAATAACTTAATGTAAGCCATATGGTCAGATAGATGTAATATTCATACATCTTTAGTTTTATTTAATGATCTGATTCCCGAGGTAATTCCAAAAACCCAGGCACCTCTTCTTTGGGCTATTCTTGCTATAGCCAGAAAAGTAATTACTAAAATTAAAAAAAGTAAAGTACCCACTTTATTGTTGAATTTATTACTATGGTAGAAATAGTTTGCTGTAGTGGTGCATCTTTACTAAAGATGACCTGGGAAGTTCATGAAGCTTGAGCCAGGCGCCGGGTGGGTGGCGTAGGCAGTATAGTAGCCAAATATATGGCCGCTTCGGCGATTCAGGTGCGATCAATTCACGTGTACTACCAGGGTGTATGCCATATCCTCGCATGACCCGTACCAGCACAGGTATGCTAATCAACCCATCGTGTGCCCCCGTATGATGCACCGCCATGCGGAAATGGAAGGAACATGCCAATTCATGAGAAGTGGTGCAGGGTGTAGATCTGGCTACAGCCCACAAATGTAAACTACCGAAAAAACAGTTTGCACATTTTGCCAAACAGAATTTATGGGAGACTATGAAAGCTGGACCAGACTCATGCTTATTACTAAAAGTTAACATATGCCAATGGCTACCAAATTATACAGCCAATGGCATAAGAAGCGATGCACTAACACCTAAAAAACAACTTTATTTATTATGTCATGTGTCACAGTAGCATAGAAGTATTGAACCATGCAGGGCATGTGTGCCTGGCAGGAACACAAGGAAAACTATACACAAATGTCATTAAAATGCACAAAGTAGTAGCAAGAATCATGATTTCACCATACTACTCAATGGTATGCATATTGGTACACCACATAACCAAGCTGCAAGGGTTGCCTAAGGGTCTGTGACACATTGTTCAGCATGGTAACTATGAATTGAAGTAGTCAATGCAAGTGCCAAAATGAGGCAAGTAATAGTGAATCGTAATGGCGTCCACTTCAGACTAAGGACTGTACCTGTATGGCGCAGCACACTACAGCCAGCACCGAGGTGGTTTGGAGGTAGCCATGACATCAGCAGTGGGGTGTGCCACCATAGCTGGCAAAGTACATTGGAGCAATGCAAATCCGGCTTCTGCCCATTGCTAAGCAAAGCTGCAGGATAGGGGGTGGGGTTGTAAAATATAGCATTGTTGGTAGCTGAGAGCACATATGGTGCCCGAAAGCACATGTGTACATGGATGAAAAGCGTGCCCCGAGAACCCAGTGGCGGGCGCCGCACTCACGCGCCACCATAGGCTCAAGAGGAAGGTTGGGGGAAGAAAATAAAGAAATGCCGTAGTAGGGGTGGTGGGTTACAACTGAGCAATTAACACCTATTAACTACACGGTAAGGCAATGGGCGGCGACCCAGCCTTAACAGAGTCTGCTTGCAGCAACAGCTGCACAGAACAGGATAGGGAAGGTGTGCCGGATTGCAATGAAAAAGAGAACTGTCATAGCCCAGAGCAAAGCAAACCTGCAGGCTAGATCTGGCCATAGAACACCACAACTCGTAAGATAAGCCAGGTTTAGGAAAGTACAAATGAAAGCAGGCTGCTGGATGCATGCCACCAGAAAATGGGAGGAAACATTAAGAAATGTTAAGGGAAGGGCAGAGGGTAATCCACAGCAGCCAAATGTAATTTCAACACCAAAAGAGCACCACAATAGCAGGCCTGTGGTGTTAAAACACATAACTTGTACCCTGTGGCTCAATGGTACATTGCACACCCTATGACATCATCTAAAGTGTTCACACACACAATAGTATAAAGTGTGAAGGCACCTCTTTTTACACCTGTGTATTCCCAAACACTGCATAGCCAGTTCGATTGTAAATAGATGGAAACTTTTACAATGTACATGTTGGGAGCTGCCATAGCTGTGATTCATCACCATGTTGGTTAGAACTGAACCACGCGCAGGCTCCGGAGGAGGAGGAGAAGGTGTTCAGACCAAGGAGGTAACCTACCAGGGGCTACACATGATATGGAATGGTGATGAGGGGAGGTGTTACAGGGGTTGGACGGGGATGTCTCTTACAGCAAATAGTTGAAGGCTGTGTCGTACGCCTGAGGATCCAGAAACAGCTTGAGAGGGGAACCCATTGCCAGTAGATGCACGAAGGTATGTGCTTAAACGCTTGTGAATACTAGCCACAGGTACCTTTCAAGGCCAACTGGAGATATGGCTGGGGATCTCACAGGCATCCAGCATCCAGTGTACTCCACCAGTTCCTGGATGCTATGTTTTCCACATGCTAATGCCAGGCATATATACTTCCCCAGAACTCAGGAGGGAGTTGGCCAGCAATGTGTGTCTCTTCCACCAGGTGGCACACTACCCAGAGGTACTGCCTGGTTACCCAGCTGGACTGCACACCGCACATGCATATCAAGTCACCACCAGGTGAGCATGGTAGGCACTACATAAACCGCAAGGGATTACCACTTCATCCACCCTACACTCAGGTCATGTGCAATGCCCAGGGCATTATTATGGATGTTATTATTGCGGCAGCCCTGGAAGCTACTACATGACTCCCACATCTGGCATGCCTCACAGCTGTATCAGGTATTTGTCGAGGGACGTGCATTCCACTTCATGGCCGCAGCAGCCTTGTGGGGGATGCTGGCTATGCACTGGAGCTGTGGATGATGACTCCCATCAGAAATGCACACACACCCATGCAAGAAGGCCGCCAATGACTGCTGCGCACAAACCAGACTCATCATGGCGTGTGTTTTGGGATGCTTTGAAATCATGGATTACGTTGCTTGGACATATCTGGTTGAGCCTTGCAGTACTCTCCAGGCACGTGTGCCCACATCTTCATAGTATGTGCCATGCTACATAATATGAGTCTCCTGCGGGAGCTTAGCTGCACCAGGGACATAATGGTGAAGGCCCTCACAGCCCACTGCAATTGCCAAGAGCCATCACAGGCACAGAGAGGGTTCCAGACCACGAACACACTGTCGCCCAGCCCAGTAGGCAGACGGATATATGCCGCGCCCTTGGCAAAGAGGGGCGTATAAGCGCACACACACGACGGCAGTGTAGGCCCCTATGGACTGACCTTGCAGCTTCTCCACCTGCACACACAGTAAACTGGATGGCACACACACGCGACCACCTGTAAAGTGTAGCAATGTATAGGTGGCCTACTGTCAATAGCAGATCCTACACATAGGCATCCCTCAACCATTGCACACACAACAGCTATTTCTGGAACAAGGAATGTCAACACCTGAACAGTACCACATACACCTAACAGCATATGTTGATGCACTGTATATAGGTTCCTAGGTACATCCGGTGAGTACTGCGCCCGATTGTCAGGGGCCATTCATCAACCGAGGGCAAACCCAGTGTCATGCTGCTCACCACCACGTAGCCGAATTAACCAACTTTTTCCTCAGTGGAGCCAGAGGCAATTCTTGGGATCACTGTTCCCCACTGCACTCTGCATGGCTTACACCTGGTGTAGTGTGTGAAAGAGGCTCCACTTCTACAATGTAATCAGGGATGTGAGTGTGGCAAGGCGTGGGGGAGTACCCGCAGCCGGGTATCTGTCACCCACCATGCTCCACCTATGGTTGTGTGTGAAGGTGTAGCACCATTATAGTGTGTGGCTCACTGTGACATACATTACGCCAATGCTGGAGCACATCCATTTAAACACATCACTTGGATATACCATTAATAGGTCTCAACCATATGCTAAAACTAACTTTGAGCTACACATTTGCAGTTGCAGAATGGAGTAACAGCCATAAGTACAGTCCGCGCATACAAAACACGTGTACAAATCCCAGATGCCCAAGTGGTAAATGCACTGACTTTGTCATGCATGTTCCGGTCCCACATCCTGCAAGGGAGGGCGTTCTACGTACGTAATCCTGAGAGGCAAGAAGAATAATGGATGTTGGATTACTGCAGGTCATCAGATCAGGTTTACTTACATGTATCCAGCGGGATTATGTGTTGGCATGAAGTGCTTTAGTAGTATGGTTAAACATGAGATATACAGATATATGTGTGAAACAGGGCTAAGCTTTTGCTGAGATATCACACAGATCATGGTCAACGATGTCAGAACAGGATGAAACTAGCATTATTCACCCCTATTACTAATAGTGCCTGCTCTGAAGGGTAGAGATGACCACTGTCAGGAGTAGAATATGCAATCATGTACACAATCACCTAACACTAAGCTACCCAGGAGATGTTACCAGCGGCAGGTTATTATTATAGTGACAGGTTAAAACCTTACAAACCTGCAGAGTCCAGGAAAAGTATACACCAACATGTACCTGTGAAAGGTGTGTTCTCCCTCTCTCTCTCTATATATATATATATATATATATATATATATATATATATACACATAGAGGGTGATGAGAGGATATAGAAAGTTGATATATCGTATTCACCTATATCTGCAAATATATGGAATAGAGTCAGCGACATGTACGCACACAACCATGGAGGTACAAATAAATGAAGAGATACTGCCAACTATTGAATGTGTCACATACAAACACACATAATCCTGAGCTGAAAGACGTGAAGACCACAGTACCGGAACACTAGAACCGAGAGTAATATTATCACGATGTTAATGGACATGTAGCGCGTTTATTGCTGCCAGTGCTTTCACGGTCATTAAGAGTAGGATAATTCACTGTGTTCAACTATGTATGTAATTGCTGTAGTACAATATGCATGTATGTGTGTGTTGAGGGAGACTGTGTGTGCGTTTCTGTGGGAGCCTATGTGTGTGTGTGTGTGTGTGTGTGTGTGTGTGTGTGTGTGTGTGTGTGTGTGTGTGTGTGTGTGTGTGTTTGCATCATGTGTCTGCTTTGGACATAGTGCAAGCTTGGAGGTAAGATCAGTCTGGTTAGGTGTGGTCATAGCTTGGTTTGTGGGCATACGGATTTTGCACCACCTGTCCCACTTTAAGGAGAAAGGGGCATTACTCTCCCTTGGCCCGGTTGTGTCCTGACAAAAAAAAAATTAAAAGGAGCCAAATGTCGAGATTGTGAGACGCAATTATATCCCATATATTTAATAATAATAGTTTGCATTAAATAGTTATGCCTGTATCTAAAATCATCGTAAATGTTACATGAAAGCATGCTGATAAGTAGCTAAAGTGCTTCAAGAATAAGTATGTATTCAGTTAAATAGTATGTTCTATCCTGTGTACTGACCGTGGGTATGTGTTGGCTTGGAAACACTGATGTGTGTCCTGCAAATGTAAGTGCATTGTCCATCTGCACAGGTGTCATGACGTTTACTACTGCTGTCATAAGACGTCTGATAGCAGGCGTTGGCAAGAAATCTTCTACTGTGTATTTCCCATGAAGGTGTGGCCAATTGCTGGGATGATGTGGATAACAAGGGAGATTAGCATGTTCCAGAAAGCTACTGTGAGAGAGATAACCCCAGGTGTGAAACACCAGTCACATGTTGTGTAATGTCCATGTCTAGGATATTGTTGGTCTTGGTGGTGGTACAATGTATGGGTTGATCCAGCCGAGTGGAGATTATGGTCCCGAAAGCATTGTTAGCCTAGAGAAATGTTATTGTACGTACATCAGTAGGCATTCCAGTTAAGTGTGGGAAGTAGTGTCAGTCTCACATCAGTAACGGTACCTGTATCTGAACCCTACTTATCCAGTACACCAGAAATGAGGAGCTGGTAACCGTGGGGTATGGTGTTGTTGAATCTGTAGCAAGATTACAATGTGTGTATAGTAGCTCTGGCCACAGATTGGTTTGCATGTGGATCACCTCTGATGCACTGTGCTAAGGGAACCAGCCTGGAGGGTGTGTGTACATCCTTGCTTGGCAAAATATATGGACAGACACCTCTCCGCCCGTGGAATGTTCGGTCCCTGAGTTACATGACTGAAAGGTGTGGTCTGCGTGTAACCTGTCAGTGCAGGTGTGCTGTCCGGAGCCTAGGAGGCAGGTCCCAGTCACTGCAGAGATATCAAAAGTGGTCCATTATAAGGAGTGCCTCATCTGGAGTGCGTTAGAGGCGAAGTATCCAAGCATTCTTGTAACTTAAGTACCCCAGAGTTTTGCTTGCCTGTTCCTTTTCTGGCGGTGAATGTTGGAAAGAGCTGTCCAAGACAGGCAGTATAGAAGCAGCAAAGAGCCTTACATGTTATCACTGTACTCCCAGGGCTAACAGGTGCAGGTTATCTGTGCCCAAAGCATGTCGTCATTTGTTGGCCATGTCATTCACAGCCAGACAGATACTGGATGCCTGTGGAATGACTTAGCAGACAGCATAAGGCAACGCTGTTGTAGTGAAACATTCAGTCGTTGTATGCAGTGGTATCAGTCACTGGATGAATGCAGAATGCTTCTCTCAGGGCTTGGGCGGAATACCTTCTGGGCTACAAGACCGGAGAGTTATTGCATGTCCTGTACATATGGTAGGAAGTTACATCTCAGGGCAGTCCACACTAACATGGAGAATGACAGTCAAATCATACCTGGTGAGATGTGGCATGGGTGCATAGGTTATGTTTATTAGGATCCTGTAACAACCCCGACAGCCAGATATAGCGACTATTTCCTTGTGTAGCCTGCTGAGTGGGACATCAGTGTGACCGCCTACAGGGATCACCCTATGACTTTAATTGTGTTGTGTGTAGAGGTTATGACACCTATTAGCTGTAGTTGATGTGCACACATGAGTCCTGCGGGCTATAAGCAATTGGTGTTGTGTTTGGTGATAGGGGCTGCCTCTGTGCCACTTACACAGAGTATGGAGAGGTTCTGCAAATGTTGTAGTCATTTTTACTATGTGTGGCCTGTGGTGAAGGTGGAAGTCCTAGTGAGACTGCCATGTGATGAGTGGGGTGTGTTTGCAGATGTTAAATGTGTCCCACATGAATGCTCAGGTTCAGTCTGGGTTGGAGAAAGCATTACCCCGGACATGGCTACATATGTGCATCTCCCACAGGCTTTGTAGTGTGGCGTATGTTGGGAGGTGAGCATTGACTGTGTACATGATACCACAATTGCTCCTATTGCCTCATGTTTGCCATATTCATCTTATAGACGAGGCAATAACACCAGTAAGTGACACTTGGACATGCCTGCATATTCAACCATGTCTCACAAGATATGTGAGTTCACGATGTGTACAACAGCTGTTGTGCTGTAAGCAAGCTGGAGAATGTAAGGACAGACAGTGTACCTGTAAGAAATGAATTGGAAAGTGTGCTATAAGTAATAAGTACCTCATGAAGTGCTATACATGTTTACTGAACAAGTGCTGAGCATGAATATGCAATTACAGACTAGGGTGTTGGATAAAACTGACCGACCCACGCATAGCCCCTGGCGGTGGCGCCAGTCATAATTGGAGGCACTGCACTGTGCCACCCTGCTGAATATGGTGCGGCAGGTCTATGAACCTTTATCAGCACGTATATGTTAGCAGTAGAGATGTAGATGACAATGCGGATGATTTTCGCACTGCCATAACACTGTACCTGCTGACAGGGTCATAGGACATCACCCGCCTGTGTTCAGCCTACACTGAGTATACTAGATGTATCTTCGTATGTCACAGGGGTGGTCTACACCAGTGTACCTGTTGACCAGAAGCAACACTACAAAAAGGTGTCTGAGTGACATGTGCATATCACACCAGTAAGCAGCTACAGATAAAACAGGGTTAATGTTTTAATACTCCCCCCCTCGATTGTAGCCCTTCTACCACGGAACAAATGGGAGGCATCTGCATATGTAAGGATGTGAATGGCCATGGAACCTAGGAGCAATAGCTGTCTCCAGGTGTTGTGGACAACATATAGAGGCCTGGGCTTTGTGGGTGATCGCGTGACATATGTGCACAATCTGACCTTGACCGATAATGTGCATTGTCACACCACTAGGTGAATAACCCTGGCACCCATTAGCTACCACCAGGCAGCGGTCAACATTATAGACACTGTGTGTAAGGGACTGGTGCTGTTGATTCACCTCCCTGAGCTGGTGACGTCTCCAGGCCCTATTAGGTAGTCATACGAGGGCACCCATGAAAATGACAGCGTGCCATCCGCGAGCAGCGGAGATCATTGGACAGGCATACTCAGCAGCACTTTCGGGTGACCAATATCGAATCACATATCACCTTTCAGGGGTATTGGCCATGTAGCCATGGATGTGCGATACCAGACTTCACAATCCTCACCCTCCACTATGCAGCATGCTGGCTACCTTGCCGCCAAGACGCGTATGTGTACTGCCTGTGATGTTGGACATGCTACATGTACATATCCTGATCTGAAAAGACATCGTCATCGGACAGCCACCATCCTACTGGCAATGATCACCACATGCTGGACAGATCCCTGTTGCCGCCATACATGTTACATACTCCTGCATTACCATACAAGCCCCTGTCCATCAAATCTGCACATGTCATCTCTGTCCAAACATGGTGCGATGATACAACAATGTGGTAGATGTATCGTCATTAACTTTCTGGATCAGTAATAACTGGCTCTACAATTTGCACCTGGTGGTGGCAAAGTGGCTGTTGGATACAGCTAGAAAACCTTGCCTGTACATGCCATGGTTGACGATAACCATCCTTGCGAGATAGCGTCCGGCTAGCCATTTGTCCCATGTGTATCACATGGCTGCTTACACAGGCGATGCGTGGCAGGATGGTTGAACTTCACCAGCACAGTGCCGTGTGGCAGATGTATATGGCGTAAAACACATGCATGTGTGGTTCCCGATGCACATGTGTGCATTGTCACTGCTCTCATGTCCGTTAAGGCCAAATTGTATGTGTTGATATGCTTGACATATACACAGCATCAAGTTCAACTTAGCATTACTGTGGACTACATACAAGGCATGTGCTGATAGGTAAGAACACCAGTACAGGAGCAAACAGAGCGACCATGTCACATCAGGACAGCTTATTCACATCGGTATGAGCAATGTAATGAGGTGATACACATATATGGTGATATATCAATGCACTGTTCGAGTTTGTTACATGTGTGTGACGACTGGGCTTATGCTCGAGTCCGTGTCAATGTCATGGCAATTTGCTAAAAATAACTTGTTGATATGTACTAGATTTAATACAAATGTGTGGCTGTACGGCTGTATCTCTGTACATCTCTACAGTGATGCACTGTGACCTGTCTCCATCATTATGTCTTCCAGATAATGCCTCATTCACACCTGCCAGCGTATAGCTGCCAGGAGGATATTTGCCCTACTTGACCCCGTACTCATGATAACTGCATGAGGTGTTGGTTGACCATGCATTCCACAGCATGCCCAGCAGCGTAGATGACCTGTAGCTTGGGGAACTATGCAGGGAGGGTTAATGCCAGTGTGGAGTGGCCATAACCACACCTACCAGCGGGTGCCGAAGACACACTGCATGGACCTAATACAACATGCAAAGCAAGCGTGTCAATGCAATCGCCAGGAACAAGGTGGAACAGGTGGTGGGCCTGCTCAACTCAGCCCCCACTCACACATGCACCAAGGAGCTGCTGGCCAGCCTGGTGACATCCTCAGAACAGCGCATCCACAAACAGTAGCTGCCATCGTGGAGGTGGGTGTCTCCCAACTCACACTGAGCCTGGAGTTGCCCTGGTAAGTCACTAATGCACATATGACTATCATATCCCATTTAGTTGCATGTGTCACTGTACAATATGTAATATAACTTGGCATCATATGCAAGGGTATGTTTACACATGCCACATACTATGCCTGGTTGGTACCTGTGTATGTGGCACATGTGCATACTATATGCTATTGTATGCAGGCGAATGTTTAACATGCACAGTGCACCCTGTAGCTGGCATACAGTCGCCGGATAATGTTCAAACCACTGTGTCACCCCTATACAGGTACCTCTGGCACATGCTGCACAGGCATCAGTCCATTGCAGGTGAGACAGTTATCAGTATCAGGCATGTTAATGCATATATCTATTGAACCCATGTGGCCGAGATTAACACATGTACACATAATGTATGGTCCAGTCTGCGATATATAGGTTGCATCTGTCATCAAGCACACTGGCTACCCACAACTGTATATATATTAGGACTACAAAACACCGACATGAAACCACAGTATCATGTCATTACTACATGTGGCGAGACAGCTGTACATACAACAGTGGAGGTGTTGTTCAATGTGAAGCATATGTACCTTACATTGGAACAACACATGTGTGAAATGCATAAACAGTACCACACAGTGAGCTGGAGATGTGGGCAGCCCACAGGATTCACCATTATGTAATATGCCCTGCAATGGGTGCACACATTGTGATGTGCCATTTATTAAGTCCCAGACATGTAGTGTTCCGGCTGCAATATTGTCTCACTATCCCATAATACATACCCACATACCAAAACATACAACCCTTTGTCCTGCATAACCTTGGCGGACAGTAGCAGTATCTGACATCTAACAGGTGGCATGTCATATGGGACAACACAGACATGTGAGGCAGCCATCACAAACATTTTGGCCAACACGCATGTTCACACACCTTGGCCATGGAGGATGGCCAGAGACATGTAACCACACAGTAGATGTGATGTATATACACCCTGTTGCACATTGTCTACACATTGTCCAACTATAGCCTTTGTTGAATGGTAATATAGTTGATGTGGACCACTGGACATCCTAAATGCCTGTGCATAGCTTGTGGAGGTGTCACTTAATTTGACCATATAAGATGTGTTGAACATCATGACTGTGTGTCATAGCATTGCGAAGCGAGTAGTCACCAGTACAGCTTCCACAAACATAGACACCACATCAGGCCACAGATACCATACATTTCCCTTGCTGCTGTTGGACATCACTGTCAGCCATGCACCTCGTGTGTGTGGTACATAACTGTCATAATGGGACACATGGTGTGTTAACCAAGCAAGTCTGCCATGTGGACACAGTTGCCAGGCAGCTAAGACATGTTAGTAGTTGTGCAGGGGTGTCATCCGTAAGTCTTCCAGTGACCTTTCACATGACAGCATGGTTTAGTTTGTATACACCCACAGTGCCGGTAGCAGTAGCAGTGCAGCTGGTGCTGCACTGTCTACACCAGGACACAGCAGGCCATGAGGACCCATGGCCATAGATTTCCCAGCGGGGACATGGTTCCAGTGGACGGCAATGTGTCATGTCGGACAATCCAGCTAATCTGTACCTCTGCCTGGTGGCGGTGCCCATGCACAGCCCCTGGCAGGCACAGGTCATGTGGCCGTGGCTGGACATAGTGATCTGTACATCCTGGTCTGTACAATCTGGAGCTGTCAATAATACCCTGTGTAGACTGGACACATGGCAGAACTGTGTGCACACACACACGCCCACAGCAGAAACATCTGTAGGGCACCGCAACACCCACATGCATAATTACTACACATGTCCAATCAGATTAACGGCCCTAACCCACACACATGATGTCATCCACTGGTGGAGCCTATGCCCCTGGCAAACATTATCAACCTGTGCATATGACGATGCCTGTGCCGCATCCCTGTCATCCACACCATAGGTGCAGGGACATGCTCATATGGTCTGATGCACAGGGTGAACAGAATAGTGTATATTACATTTGTTGTGTACTGTTGACACGCACCAGACATACCATGTAGTACAGGTTTAGAATGCATTGTTATATGTTCACAGTATGTGTCTTGGTAACAACAGT
>NW_025051788.1:0-12114 GCF_019279795.1 Protopterus annectens | reverse complement strand
GCATGGCTGCATGCAATTAGTAAATGCTGGCTAACAATTGGTGCAGAGGCCATCCACATGGACATGTGCAGAGATACCTACAAAGCATCCTGTACTCCCAGTCCACACACATGCAATGCCACTTTCATTGCACCAGCTGGAGGAAGAGAGAGAGAGGAAAAAAGAAAAAAGAGAAGAAAGAAAGACAGAAAGAAAGAAGAGACCAGAAAGAAGAAAGAAAGAAAGAAGAAGAAAGAAAGAAAGAAAAGAAAAGAAAAGAAAGAAAGAAAGAGAGAAGAAAGAAAGGAAAACCTGGAAACAACAAAGCAAAGAGGCTGACAGCAAGGCCAAGCAACTGCAAACCTACACAACAGCTGCAACAAACACCAGGTAATGCTAAAGTACTACTATAATACTCTACATACTGTGAACCCTCCAGATGTGTTATTGGCCTCTATCTATGTATATGAAGATGTGCATAGGGACGGGAACATACTGAAACTGTCACTGAAGGCTCCACATACATATGCATGTGACGGTAGCTATGTGCACATAGCAATGTAGGTTGTAGTGCAATGTACAAGTAAGGTTGGCAGTGTACAGTAATGGGTGTTCAGCAGTACGTTACTGTGTGTATACATATGTGGAACTAAAAAGGAGTATATATAGATATATAATGTGTATACGTATGTATATCGAGATATGTATGTATATATATATATATATATATATATATATATATATATATATATATAATATGCATATGTGTATACATAGATAGAGAGGGATGTAGAAATACATATACATATATAGTTTCACAGTGTCATAGTTTAGTACTAGGCTATCTGCAGACAGTGTATAGAATAGATTTAGAAACTTGCGCCTCTGTATAGTACTGATACAGTGAAGACCCCCCCTACATAATAGCATTAGTTTACTGTGCCCCTCTGTCTAGTAGTGACACAGAGAAGACCCCTGCTGTAAACCTATGATCTCCCATCTACTTGTCAAGAATGCACATGAAGAGTGTCAGTGAGGGTCGCTGCCTAACATGAACTGGGATCCTGTTCCACAGTATGGGAAGCCTCTTAGTGATGGATCTGTCCCTACAGTATGTCCTATTCATATGTGTGCTGAGGTTTAAATCCGTAGCTGTCGTGCTTCTGATGGATTTGGATTGTATGAGGTGGAACATGTCCATCACTACCAGACTGGACATGGCCTACTACATCAGGCACAGATCACCCCTACGTAGGCAGTATGCTATGGAATAGAGCATGAGTTACGTTAGTCTGGCAGCATATGACAGATGTTGCAGACCCTGATCCTCCTGGTGATGTACTCATGGGGTCCCCCTAGCTGTTGCAAGTGCCAGGTGAGGTACATACCAAATGGGGCATAGTACACAGTCATGGGCCTGATAAGGGAGGAGTATAGGGGTACAATGACCCATTTTGATGTGGATGTGAATCCCTTCATGATAAGGTGGGCAAGGTAGGAAGTCCATCCAACCACTTTGGCAATGTGGGTGTCAAATGAGAGGTCAGCATTGCACAGTGTCACCAGGTCTCCGATTACTTTGTCTGTACTCAGTGGGTGATTGTCTATTTGATAATATGTAGGTACCTTGTCCGTCCAAAAGGGTATGAGTATACATTATGTAGCATGCAGTGTCAGGCCATGACTCCGGCACCAGTTGTTGGTGTCCGTGAGGCCTGTCAGTAGGATGTATGTGTCAGCAGGTGTATCGCCTATGGCGCCCAGTATGCAGTCATCTTTGAACATTGTCAGCCACTACCCTCCCTTGTCTGCTTCCACATCTGAGAAAGATATGCCGAACATGAGCAGTCCCAGGACAGAGCCCTGTGGGACACCACATGTGACTGGCTCTGAGTCTGACATGGCACCAGTGAGGTTGACTATAGGGTTTCTATCTGTTAGCCGATTTGCAACAGATCATGTGACATATGGATTTACATTTCAGCTGTTGATCATGTCTATGATGGCAGAGTGCGGTATTGTGTCGAATGCCGTAGGCAAGTCCAGGTAGGCTGTATGGACCGCTGTGCCCTCAGCAATGGCTCTAGTGACTGATTTGAAAAGGTCAACCAGGTTCATAAGGCAGGATCTGCCCTCTACAAAGCCAAACTGGGTGGGATCAAGTGTCTAAGTCCCCAATGTCTCTGTGTATGGGTACCATAATGATCCTTTCCATAGTGTTGCAGACCAGGTTGGTTAAGCTTATGGGGTGGTAGTTACCAGGGTCTGTAGAGGTGCCTCCTGTGTGGAGTGGGACTACTGTTGCTGTATGCCAGTGTCCAGGTACATATGCTGTAGTAAGGCTACGGCTGAATAGCATGTAATGTGCATGTGTAGCTCCTCTTGCAGTTCACGTAGCATGCAACCTGAAATACCGTTGGGTCCCATTGATGCTGTGTTTACAGCTCCGCTGAGGGTGGTTCCCAGCTGGACATCTGAGATGACAGGGAGGTTACAGTCAGCTGGGATAAGTAATTCCACATGTGTAGGTGAGGGAGGGGAGAAACCTGCACTGAACCTGTCTGCCAGACTGTTGGCATTATCTGTGTGTTCAGTGTAGCGTATGTCACTGTGAACTAACTGTGAACACAACTGAGGGTTCCCACCCAGGTGTGTAACATAGCAGAGGAAGGCCTTGTGGTTATCTGTAGTGACCATAGCGATGTCCCTCTCATTGTTGGCCTTGCATGTTTGTACGACAAAACGTATTTTTTTACTACTGCTTATCAGAGATGCCGTAGCTCTATGGAAGTATGCTCTGCCGTGCAGTAGCTACCTTCTGTTGTTAGACAATTTGTTCAATGCTGGGGTCCACCAGACAGGACGTCTGCCCTTGGTGGAGAGGGTCATGGTTTCATTTGTGATTGCATGATCCATGCATTCTTGGAGATGTCTGTAAAAGCATATGTGAAGGTGTCTGCATTGTGGGAAGTGGATTAAACTGGCCCAGTGGGCATTAAGGATACCAACTCAGTTATAAGACGTGTAAAGTCGGCATGTGAGAGGTTTCCCACTGTAGTCTTCTGTGTTGTGGGGGAGATGGGATATGTATATCCAGGGGGATTAGTCTGTGGTCAGATGTGACTAGTGAGGTGTATACTTCCAGTGTGTAGCACATTGTCCCCATGTTTGTGATGATCAGGTCTAGTATACTATCTCCTGTTGTGGGAGAGGTGACTAGCTGTTCCATTGTATTTGACATAGTGAATTCCGGGAACCTTTGGGCTAGGGTGTTTGGAGTAGAATAGTGCACCCAGTGTATGTTAGGGTAGTCGCAGTATCCCAATATGATGGTGTGTGATGGGACATTCATATCCTCTAATGTCTACAGGAAGGCTAACTGTGGTCCCTGAGATTGGGAGGGTGGTCTGTAACATGCTACCAGTTGTATAGCAGGTTTGCCTATGGTCATCTGCACCTGGATGGTCTGTGATGCTTCATGTGTTGCCACTAACCTGGAGGTGTGTGTGTCCTCCAAGAATATGGACACACCCACTCCCTTTTTATTTTGTCCCGAGTCCTGGGGCCAAAACACATGATACGGGGTATAGCCTGGTACCGCTGGTGTGCTCTCAGTAGCCTTGAACCAGGTTCTCACTTACTGCACAGACATCAAGATTGGTAGAATATGTGCATACAGATATATGTAATACACACATACATATATAGATATCTGTAGAGACTTATACATATACAGATAAATCTGACTGACAACAGATATGTCTGTATATGACTATCTCTCACTCTCTGTCCCACCCCCTCACACTCACACTCACCCTGTGTCTCTCTCTCACTCACTCCCCCTCTCTCCCCACATCTATATGTATATATCTACATCTATATATACATATTATATATACATATATACAAACAGATATATATCCATATGCAGATATAAATATATCAATATATATATATATATATATATATATATATATATATATATATATATATAGTTATATATATATATATACATATATAGACTGTGTGAGGCACGTGTGCAGATGTCTTGCAACAGGTGCCTGGTGTCACATGCATGGAGTGAACACCAGTGTGGATACTGGAGTACCATACCCCATTCAAAAACACTGACACCAGTAACCACCACATATGTACATGCCTGGCCACCACTGCATGTGTCAAGGGGGAACAGGGTCAACAAGTGTACAATAGGTAAAAGTGTAATCAATATGCACAGTGGCACACTAGTCCTGTAATACCTGTACATGGAATGTGTCAGCAGACATGGTGTGTCAGCTATGGAAATGTAGGTCACTGTACCCCCCCACACCCCACAATATCCTACACGGTATGTACCACCCATGACAGCTACAGATATGGAGAAGGACACAGACATATGCAAGTAACTGTGTCAATGCACTCAAACACCACAGAGTGCACACAGACTACCTACATAGAGGTTACCACTGCTGGATATAAATAGTTTGGTCACACCCATGACAGTTGTCTACCAACCATGGTAACACCTCCAACATCCACAACACAAATTACCTATGTCTGTCGTTCTTGTCACTGCAGTATAGAGCACATGGTGGAGGTACGGGACTCTACCCACAGATATGACATACCCTGTAGTAGACCACACAGAATTAAGAAGCAAGGCTCCCCATGAGTAGATGTCAGACATACCCCTGCTGAATGTAATGCTGATAGGTAATATGCCATATGAGTCACCCTGTTTAACTGTTTCTAAGGAGCAGGTACGATCATAACACATGTGTCACAAGGGGCAGGGTAGCATAACAGTATGCTGCTGTAGGCCCAGGGCCAAAAGCACACTACCTACCTAGGACACAATGCACACCCATAAACACATTGCAAATGGAATATGTGAGGTGGAATGAGTCTGCTAGTGACTGGGTGCATGTTGTGTACTGGTGTGATTGCTCACCATGACTGTCTGTCTGCCATGGTAGTGTGTGTCCTTGGTGTGAGGCCAGAGACAGGTGTGTGAGGTATTGCGATCAACACATACTACATTGCCATATGTCGTGCTGTGTTAACCTGTTTGTCACTGTGGTGTAGATAGGGTTATGGCAAGTAAGAGTAGTGTGCATTACCAGTGAAATATGTAACGCGCATTGTGTGCAGTGCATGGGCTGATAATGTTCCCCATACAGTACCTTGATAAAACCCCCCAGTGTGAGGTTGTGTATTGTACCTGAAACAGTGTGTTGACTGCTGCAGTATACTAGTCTGTTGTATGGAGTGTGTCAGGTACTGTTGTGCAGTTGTCGGATGAGCACTGATATCTGGTCATGTACATGCGTATCCCCCAATAGACAGACAGATGCTATATATGGTGCCTAAGTTGTATCACTGCAGTCAAGTATTATGTGTATTATGTGTGCTATAGTTTGCTGACAGATATTGCTGACATATTTTCCTTCTCCTTTTCAGGGCCATGGTTCAACAGCGGAACCCAGTCTACTCCGCTGCAGAGGAGGAGGAGATACACCAGAGCCTGGTGCGGGATTTCACTGTACTCTTTTCCCGCATCAGCCAGAACCAGCAGGAGAGGGCTGCACTGTGGCAAGACCTGGTCTGTCGGGTAAATGACATAGACACACATAACCGGACATATGAGCAGGTACGCCATCACTGCAGTGATTTAATTAGAAATGTCCATCAGCGTGAATCGGATATCCACAGGCAGCAGCTTGCCACAGGTGGTGGGGTGGCTAGACCCCCCCTCACCAGACTGGAGGGACTACTCCTGAGTGTTGTGGCTCCAGCACAGCAGCAACAACAACAGTATACATGTGTAATGATGGAGGCTGGAGCCACACAGCAGCAAGACACAGAGCATGCAGGTAGCATGCCATGTGTATAGTTGACCATTCTGTAACACTGTTAGGTTATGCATGTGTGAGGTGTGTCCTCATTTTGTAGCTGTAATCTTGGTAATTAATGTGCATTAGTGATAACCTCATTATCTGCAGTACACCTGTGGAAGCTAACTGTTGCACTACTGAACTGTATCATGCCCACAGTATCAATGGCACAGTTGTGCCCACTGACGATAAATGTCTCTTTTCCGCAGGTCCCTCTGGTGTAACAGCAATGCAGCCTATCCATGCTGGTGAGTGTGTAATACCATTACCTTCAATACTCTGTATACTAATAGTAATAATAGGCTGAAGCAGTAGTGCTATGTGTTTGATTGCAGGTGTGTTTGTGTCTGTGGGTTGATATCTCATATACTGAGGTGTGTGCATGTGTGCATGTGTGCATGTGCACATGTGTGCATGTGTGCATGTGTGCATGCGCGCATGTGTGCATGTGTGCATATGTGCATGTGTGCATGTGTGCTTCAGTGGTGGCATTGTGTACACATTATAAACTGTGTTTCCTGTCTTACTCCCACAGGTTCTGGTGCTGCTCTGGTGTCGTGCAGCAGGGAACCTGAATCAGATGCTGTGGATAGTGATAATGATGATACCTGTGTAATGCCACAGGTAGGTGTGCCAGGGTCCGTCATTGGTCAGCCAATTGACACTACACAGCTGTTGACCCCTTCAATGTGCACAGTCATCCTGCCAATACATCCTTTGTCACCAATGTCCCTAGGTGATGGACTGGATACAGTGGGCATTGACCAGGGTAATGTGGTACCGGTGGCACATGCATCCCCACACTGCAGCCATGGCCAGGGCCCTGACACGGTACCACACAGGCAGACGTCCATGGGTTCTCATGGGAGTATCCGTGGGTGTACCACCCCATCAGACATGCCCACAGAGGTCTTTCAACCCCAGCTATGTTTCAGGCTGTAATGCAGGCACAGTCACGTATGGAACGGTACACCAGACAGGGTCTGAGGGAGCTGAGAGCATGTCACACAGCCATGAGTGACAGTATGATTGATGTTACAGCTGCCATCCACAACTTCACCAAGGTCACTGACAGATGTTGGGGGGACACATTAGATCTGTTCCACAACTATATGTCCATGAGCCAGGGCAATGGTGGACGGTTGAGGCATCGACGTGGCCGTATGCCAGCAACAGCAGAAGCTGGCAGCCGTCGCAGACAACAACAGGGCTGTGTCCACTCACATAGTGCCAGCAGCAGCCCCAGCAATGCTGGGTCTGTGCTGTCATCGGACCACCCCAGGAGACCACGTGCAAGTGGCGCTGGACAGTCCCAACAGGGACCTATCTCCAGTCAACAAACACCTGCTTCTGATGACAGTACCCAGTCTGGCTTAATACCTGATAAGGTCCGTAGCACCCCTGCCAGGCACAGGTACCGTGTCCGTGGCCACAGACAGTGATCTGTATGACCTGGCAGGTACAGTCTGTGGCTGTCCACAAACACCTGTATATGGCAGCCATGAGGTGGGACTGTGTGCATTCATACACGCATGCAAAGTGATAACACCTAGGGCTACCGCATACATGCACACAATGCATCAACATTGCCCCATCTTGTACTGCTGTCCCTCACCAACACACACACAGACATGTCAATTGGTTGTATCAGTGGCAGACTCAGGCATACCAGGTACACACGCTGTGCATATGATGAAACTGTGCCACCTCCTGCAATCTGTAAAATTGGTGCAGGAACAGGTTAACATGGTGATGATGCACAGGGTGACTACATAGATGTATTGTAATAGTATGATGTTGACAACAGTACAGTGTAATGATAGCATTGTGGGTATATACCAGCAAGCCTGATGCAGTTACAGTATGAATGTCATTGTATTGTTTTGTACACCCATAGTAATTACCACAGTTGTCTGTCTGCACATCTTTGCATACTGGTGGTGAGGCTGTGAAGAGATGGCCACCTACATAGGCAGCATAGGGGATACAACAGTGTACATATTGATACTCAATGATGGCCATGTCAACTGCGAGTTGCATGCTGTCCACACATGACTCTGCAATGCAGATGTTCCAGGATGTTGATATCTGTGCAGTACTACACAACAGGTTCAAGGGTCACAAGAGCACACTAGCACTACAAGGTCACACCTTATACCATGCATGACAGCACCAAAACACAGAACTAACTATGACAGGAGGGAGAGTGTCCATACATGTCAAGGATACTGTGGTGCCAGGACAGGTAGCATACATCATACTAAGTCTGGAACTGCTGAGTGACAGCTCAGTGTCTGTTATTTGACATGTGTATTATTACAGGTATGAGCACTTGGGTATCAGGTCAGTTATTCAACATTACAAAGGTACGTGGTCTATACACTTGTGGGGGGCACGGCTGGACCCAGCCCATCTGACCTGGGAATGTCTGGGTACTGGCTTAGAGTGCCTGCATATATGCATTGTTACATACTGAAAGTCATACACCTTGTTTGTTGTAGCATAGTCTACATACAGGCCTGCTGACTGTAGCTTTGTTTGTATGCATGTTTGCCTGTTATGTTCCTGAAACACTGATTCCACCTGCAGTGCAGATATACAGTGCCTCTGTGGATCCCTAGTGACATCTGTGTTGCTTACTGTACTGATGTCCATGTGTCACTTGACAGAACGTCACTGTTTGTCCTGTTTGCATGTAGCTTGCCTGTAACACATTGCATATGACTTACCTCAACACACAGTGGGTTCGACTGCCTTCAGGTTCATAGCCTGGCACACACCACACTCCCATACCCAGGAAACCCACTTGGCCTTCCTGACAACACTGGGAATATGACGGTCTCTACACACACCATTATATGGTTTTACTGCAACTACACAAACATACAGTGTGAGCATTATTCTAGCTGCAAGACCCTATCTGAAGGGTTCTTATCATTCATTCCCTGCATTGCTATGGAACAACTTGTTACCACTCCCACAAGTGGCGACAACATGCTGCACCTGTTCATCACCAACATGTGGACTATATGCTCCAGACCAATCATGTATCCCTTGCTGGTGGGATGACACCATCTACAACCCACACTGTATAGTCACATATCACATGCAGCCCCTGCACAGAACACCACAGTCATACAGTTGTCTGATGCATATTCCATGTATTCACATGAGGCAGGCTTCGGACATGGGAACTCTTGCAGTTCACAGGTACATATGTGTAGGTGGCACACACATACATCATGTGTGCATTGACATTACTGATATAATGTATGTTGTGCAATATTGGGAACAACACCCCACACACATGGACAAACTGTGTGACAAAAATACACATGGTATTTGTAGGATACAAACCCCTACCTAACTATGTTAGATCACTTGTGAGAGTCGCAGAAGCAGAGTGTACTATTTGCATTACTGGGAGGATTGCTTTCTCCTGCTGTACTTATAGGGTGCTGACATCATCAGTGTTTAGACAGTGGGATATGCAGCATGTGTTGTGTAGTAATAGTTGCCAAAAGGGACATTTCTCATGCACATGGAATTGCACACACTACTCCCCCACACACAGTCACACACACACTGGGCACTTGCAGGATTCAAACCCCTACCTAATTATGTTATGGCTCTTGTGAGTGATGCATTAGCAGAGCGCGCTATTTACATTACTGGGGGGTTTGCTTTCTCCTGCTGTACTTATAGGGTGCTGACATCATCAGTGTTTAGACAGTGGAATATGCAGCATATGTTGTGTAGTAATAGTTGCCAAAAGGGACATTTTTCATATACATGGAATTGTACACACTACTCTCCCACACACAGGGCACTTGCAGGATTCAACCCCCTACCTAACTAAGTTATGACTCTTGTGAGAGATGCATTAGCAGAGCGCGCTATTTACATTACTGGGGGGGGTTGCTTTCTCCTGCTGTACTTATAGGGTGCTGACATCATCAGTGTTTAGACAGTGGAATATGCAGCATGTGTTGTGTAGTAATAGTTGCCAAAAGGGACATTTCTCATACACATGGAATTGCACACACTACTCCCGCACACACAGTTACACACACACTGGGCACTTGCAGGATTCAAACCCCTACCTAACTATGTTATGGCTCTTGTGAGAGATGCATTAGCAGAGTGCGCTATTTACATTACTGGGGGGTTTGCTTTCTCCTGCTGTACTTATAGGGTGCTGACATCATCAGTGTTTAGACAGTGGAATATGCAGCATGTGTTGTGTAGTAATAGTTGCCAAAAGGGACATTTCTCATACACATGGAATTGCACACACTACTCTCCCACACACACTGGGCACTTATAGGATTCAAACCCCTACCTAACTATGCTATGATATTTGTGAAAGACGCATTAGCGGAGTGCGCTATTTGCAATACTGGGGGAATTGTTTTCTCCTGCTGTACATATAGGGTGCTGACATCATCAGTGTTTAGACAGTTGAATATGCAGCATGTGTTGTGTAGTAATAGTTACCAAAAGGGACATTTCACATACACATGGAATCGCACACACTACTCCCCCACACACAGGGCACTTGCAGGATTCAAACCCCTACCTAACTATGTTATGACACTTGTTAGAGACACAGTAGCGGAGTGTGCTATTCACATTATTGGGTGCGTTTTTGCTCCTGACATATGTATAGTGTGCTGACATCATTATGGATGAAGAGGTATGTACATCTGTGACTATCCATCAGTACAGGGGAGAGCATATCTATGCATTAACTTTGCACAGGCACAGTCGCCTACTGTACTGTGGAGGCAGATGCCAAATACACTGTGGATAGCCTTCTGTATTCCCTAGGGACAACAGTCAGGTATTGCACTCTACAGCCATATGTTTACCTGTCAGATGCAAGTATCTGTTGCTCATATACTGTTTGTGGGTCTTTATTGCAATAGCCTTCCCTATTTCTATAAACAACATGTGTACTGTGGGAGATGTTTGCATATGAGTGGGATCCAGTACTTTACTTATGTCTCTGTTGTAACTTCACTGTGTGCACTGGGCAGATGTCTGTATTGTGGGAGGTTCCTGTGTTAACACATAGAAATGCTAGATATGTGTGTGCAACTGCTGAACTGTGACATGGCCTAAGTGTGTGAGCATGCCCAGTTCGCAGTTTGTATGGCTTCTTGACTGCCACATCTCATTTATCTAAGTGTGCGAGCATGCCCAGTGTGACCTTTCCTTATGTTGGGATCTGTGGACCACCACATTTCTGTTTGTGTGCGGACGCCATCTATATATCACATGTACAGTTGAGTGTTGAACATCAGGTTGTGTTCTTACTGCCCAACTGCTGTGTGTCTGAACCTAACAGGCATTATGCTGTGCCTGCAGGGTCACCATGGGATAGTTTGCATACAGTTGTCATCATCCTTTCCTGCTGACCAAACAGTTGTATTGTTGTAGTATGCACTTTCTTTTCTAATTATAAAATTAACTGCCATACAAAAGTAGTTATTGAGATGTATTCTTTTGGCGCATGAACTGTTTGTGAACTGCTATACTGTGAATATTAATTTGCTCACTTCTGAACAGTTTGTGCTTTGTTAGTGTTGACATTAGCACAGGCTGCTCAAGAAAACTTGACAAATTTCAGTACTGAGTATGCCTACCTACATCCTTGGTAGACCCTGAACACACAGGTATATTGTACATTTGGGTAGGGGTGCAGAAGTACATAGAGCATTATGTATTATTGTGTGAATCTTATCTTGCTGGACTTAAAGGGTTGCTGTGCACCTGCTAGTTTATCAAAGCAAGTAGTCTGTCTGCATAGCTCCCAACTGTGGACCTATCCAGATGGTAGCCAGAGGTTAGCCTGTTATTCTTTGTCTGTGCACCACACTGGTCTTTTCAGCACTGGAACAATGGCATTGTTACAGTTGGTTGCTACCAGAACATGGCTACATTCTTTGGTATTTCAGTGCTGTATTCCTACATAACGGTATGCTTCTGTAACTCCTTCCAAAGCTATTTGCACAGTGTGTAACAACAGAAAAGCTGATATGCCTGTGTGTTTCTGCCTCTGCCAGGCCTCTCAAACACTCAAGTACATATTTGAACAGACTCAGGGAAAAGTAAGTAAAAGTGAGGTACACCTTTAGAATATTAGAGACATTAAGTTGAGACTTTGAGAGAACCAGAGCATATGGATTAATACAACTTTTCTGAAGTACAAGCGGTGTCTAATACTTACTTATTGTCA